>NC_133398.1:103782566-103958611 GCF_047511655.1 Castor canadensis
GCTCTTTTCTAACCATTTGGTCAGGTAAATTACTCCCAGTCATCGACTCTTTTCAAATATCTGAGATTAAGAGGTTTTCTGACTGGCTCTGGCTCTGTACCTCCAACCCCACAGTGAAGGGCAAGTGCCTATACCCCACAGACGCCCACATGTGCAGCCTTGCTTTATCTCGACACACTCTGGATCACAGGAAGCAGTGCTGTGAGTCACTGACATCTGATTACAGTCCTTCATATACGTGGCTCTCTATATTTTTGTAATATGTATCACACAGCGTCCCCAAATGGATTGTTTAGCGGCTTTTGTTGAGATCCACATTGCCAAAGCCAGCCTCCATGCAGCGGGGGTGCCATCTGAATAGGGAAGGCAAAAGCTATCCAAGTGAACAGAACAGCCTCATCTAGGATTTCGGAACAAGGAAGTTCATTTCTAAAACACTTTGAGTTTCAAGTTCAAAAGCAGATGAGTTCATGAAGCAATTACATATTTAAAAAAAAAAAACCAACTGAAGTCAAATTCATTGTTTTTGCTTAATGTTCTTCCCACTAAACATAATTTAAAGTATACACTCGGGAATTTTCCCCAGCTAAGAACAAAATCAAGCATCACTTTTCAAGTCCTGACTGCAGAGGAAGTAAGATCCCACTAGGCCATCCACAAATGGGGCCTTTCTTTCTGGTGGGCCCCCTCACTGGGAGGCCCCCCAGCTTCCTCGCCACCATCCATCAGACTCACTGGTCCTGTAGATCACATGCCTTCCTTCATCATCAGGAGCCCTTGAACCATGTGCAAGCAACTTGGATGGAGTTTTTGGTGGAGACAAAGCCCTAGAAGGTCAGAGTGACCCTGAATCCTTTACTCCAGGAGTAAAGGACATGAAACAGAGGCTGAGCTTTTATGATGTAAGGAAGCTGTTTCTGCAGTGTTCCAGTAACTAGTGCCCCTGTTGCTCTATCATTCATTCAACAAACACAGTCAGGTTGTCTGGAGCCCTCCTGTGTTGCTGGAGATGAGACATCATGGCTCTCAACCTCCCCATGGCTCAGGGTCCATGTGGCATTCCCAGCAACTCCTGGAGAAACAGACAACACATGTTGCTCCCTGCCTGTAGTAAAGCTGCCCTCTGCCCTGCCCTGTCAGACAGGAGAGCAGCATGGAAGCACAGACCAGCATGCCCCAATCCACTGACCCAGGGCCCCACAAAGAGACCTGTGCTCTACCCTGATGGTCCTTGAACACTGTTCGTGACATTCCAGGATGCTAGGGTCACACCTAGAAGGGCTTCCAAACCTGACTAGATCAAAGATGGAAGTCTCTATGCTAATACCACCAGGCTAGGGTAGCTAATTAGGGAAGGAAAAGAGGCTGCCCAGTAAGGCCAGACTCAGCAGAAAGAACCAGGGTGGGTACATGGAGGGTCAGGAAGACCAGCCCAGCCTGATAAGGAAGACTGGAGAAAGATGGGCCTCAGAGGCAAACAGAGGGCAGGTATGAAGGACACCAAAGGAAAGAGTTTATAGCGTTCCCGCCAGGGCCAGGCCCTGTCCTGTCCCAAGGTCTGGAGAAAGGATGCAAAGAAGGCCCTTGGATTCTGTAGGAACCTGGGTCAGCAGCAATGGTCAACAAACATTTGGCTGACATGGAACTGGAGACCATCATCCCCTGAGATGAGTAGAAATTAAAAAGACACTGGCTGAGAGCCAGGTGGTGGCAAGGGGAAGACGAGGACAGAGAGTGACAGGTGCAACCAATAACTGGAGCCAGGGGTGTGTCTAGAAAGCCCAGTAGGCTGGTCACTGTCACTTAGCCACTGCTGTTATTATTACTGTATCATTTCCTTACTCATTGAGGGTGTTTGTTAATCACTCACTGACTATAGCACGCATACAGAATCAAGCACCACTAAACCTACTAGTAGTTGATAACCAGATCATGAAATAACATTCACATATGGAGACACCCTTCCCCTGCCCCCGAGGGTGACCACGGGGTGACTTTGACACTTTCCCTCAGTAGATTCACATAGCATGGTTTGTGTGTGCACCAGTCTTCTTTGGCATGACCTAACACTCCCAGAGTGGCCACACTGCAGGAGTCACACAGTTGCTCCTCATCAGGATGGCAGTGTCCTACTGTGTGACTCTGCTGCAACTTCCTTACTCTATTTCACACTGTCACCTGATCTTCTAAACTATCAATGTCACAAAATAACATCAAAATAAGCCTTTCGGCTGTATTCATTTTTAGGATACCTGCATGCATTTCTTTGTCATATAATTCACCATTGGCAAAGGTGACCCTCCATAAGTCCAGTCCCACCTCCTAGAGTCACTACGTGTCTTGCCAGTTCTTCTGGTGTCTGTCTACCTCCATACTCAGAGCACAAGGTTTTCTCTTCTGTTATTTTTATTTGTCACTTTTATACCTTATTGGTCGGAAGATTGACTCTATTAGCGATTTGGCTTATGGCTCTCATTGTTCAGTTTCAATGGATTTGTCATTTATGTTCTCTTCAAAGTAAATACAATGTTTAATTTCAGAACTTTTTTTTTCAGACAGGCTCTTGATATTAGCCTAGGTTAGTCATGAAATGTGTGAACTGCCTGCCTCAGCTGCCCCAGTACTGAGATTACAAACATGCAAACCACATCTGGCTCTCTAAATACTATGTTTAAATTCCCCTATCTGAGCCAGGCAGCAGTGGCTCACACCTGTAATCCTAGCTGCTCAGGAGGCAGAGACCAGGAGGATCATGGTTTGAAGCCAGCGGGGGCAAAGAATTCACAAGAACCTATCTTGAAAAAAAGTCCATCACAAAAAAGGGCTCAGACAGTAAGAATGCCTGCCTAGCAAATGTGAGGTCCTGAGTTCAAACCCCAGTGCCACCAAAAAAAAAAAGAAGAAGAAGAAGAAGAAATAAAACAGAAATAGGCTCTACCTCAAAAAAACCCATCACAAAAAAGGGCTGGCAGAATGGCTCAAGTGGTAAGAGTGCCTGCCTAGCAAGAGTGAGGACCCAGGTTCAAAGCCCAATGCCAAAACAAAAAAAGTCTCCTGACGCTTGTTGAGCACCACAGCAAACACCAAGGAGCTCTTTGGGCAGGACTCTCATTTCTGCAAGCCCCCTGTGTTGAACCTATATCCAATGCATCTTTTGTTCAAAGCAAAAGATGGATGCTTTGCTCACTTTTAAAGAGCTCAAAGAGTGAGGAGCGTTCAGGGATTCTGAAGTTCTGCTTTGGCTCACCAAAAGTCTGGGGCTTGTAGGTGAGAGCGCTGAGTCAGAGTGTCTACCTCATCCTCCCTACAGCCTCGCTGGCTTGCTTGGCCACACACCCTTGCTTCTCCCCTTGGAGTGGTTGATTAACAGAGCCAGGACTCAACCTCACCTGAGGTTCAACTTCAGGGGTCTTGAACAGGCTTGTTTCAGCCCTTTCTGTGCTTGTGCCAGTCACTGTACGGCTTCTTCTTTCTGTGGGTGACAAATGTCTGAATTCCTAGTACATTCTAGATGCAAACTAGAAAACATGTACACACGCACACATGCACTTGCACACACACAAACACACGGCTGACAGGTATTTTTTAAGTGCAGGCCTCTGAGAAGTATATTGTAGCTGTTAGTACCCACAAGAAGTGACTGCTTTATTTTTGCTATAGTCATGACCAGAAAGTGAAAGAAATTAGGAAGAGTTAGAATTTGCACACAGAGGCCACCCTCCAGGCCTCGCCCCCAGACCCTCCCATGGCTGGCCCTCTGCTGATCAGCAGCAATCACAAGCATTTCAGGCTGGATTGCTAATGTTTGGTGGAATTCAGACACTGGGTGCCTGGCTCCTGCGGTCTTCGAAACAGAGGTGAAAGCCACGTCAAGGTGGCTTCTCTTGGAAGCAGAGAGCCCAGTGGAAGGTGGCCTCCAGGGGAAGGACATGAGTGACATTGGACTCGCAGAACACCTCTGGTCTGAGAGAGCTGGAGGAGATCAGGAGCAGGATTCCAGGACTGTACTCCAGGATCACTTGGATTGGATGGGGAGGGTATCCTGACCCTCGCCTTCCCTACAACACCAGCATACAGCAGCCCTTAATTCTTGGTCCCAATAGAAGGTTCACAGAGATACCATGCTCCACATTGCAGGAGTGAATTCTCTGCTGGTCACACACCTGGGACACTGTCCACCCTTGGGCAGCCCTTTCCCGAAAGGCACTGGTGTTTCTGACAGTTAGCAAGAAAACATCCAGGACTTAATCACCACCCACATGAACCACTGGTTGCAGATGCCAGGTGGTGAAATCTCACTTCCTTCTGTCACAAAGCTCCAGCCTCAGCTATAACGTCACTTATTCCTTGCATCCATGATGGTCTGCAGTGGAATGGGCCACTCAACAATCCTTCCACACAATCCCTGTGTCAGACAAGGCAGGGCCCTGGATGAATGTGTTTTTAACCCAACAAAAGCTTGAGTGCAGAATCTAAGGATTCCTTCTACAGTTGCTCAATACAGCTGGGCTGGGTACACATGGCATCCAGTAAAGGAGACCCAATGGAGACTATGGAGACATCTGGTCTACCCATCTAAATCCTTTTAAAATGGAAAGTTACCGGCAAAGCCAGGATGAAAGCTGGAGCAGTCCACGTCAAGGAGGCAGTGCTGGAATCATGGGATACAGGCTCTTGGCACGATGTGTGGATAATGCTAAGGGGAATCCAAGTGACCAGGACACCAGGTTTTGAGGCTGTGTGTTGAGTACCTACTATTCCAGGCCAAGCAACAATTTGGGGCAGCTACAGAAGGTGGCCAGGCACAAGGTCCTTCCCATCAGGAGCCCTAGGGAAGAATGTCTTCTTCCAGGAAACAGAGGCATTCTACCCTAGAGACTCCTCTCTTCTACTTCTTCCCATCTGTGCACAAGTGAACACAGCCTAGTTGGCCTATGCCTCAGTTTGCGTCCCTGTGAAATGGGAATAACAGTAATGAAAGTGGGTTGTTGTGAGGATTGACACTGTATACCCAGCATGGCCCCCTGAATGTTTTTGCTTCTAGCTTGGACACTGAACAGAATATAGATGACTACCAACTAAAATGCTCGACATCCAGTTTTCAACTTTATGATGGAGCAAAAGCAAAACACATCCAGTAGAAGCGGTACTTGAATTTTGTATTTGGCTCTTTCCCCAAGCATATGGAGTATGAGCCTCTGGCCATGATCATGCAGGCAAACACCCAGTGCTCTGCACTGAGATTCTCCTAACTAAGTTTCCTGTTGTTGCTGAATGACATGTGTGCACCACCATGTCCAGCTTTTTTTTTTTTTCTAGGTTGAAACGGGGTCTTGCAGATGTTTTTTGCCCGGGCTAGCCTGGAACTGCAACCTTCCCAATCTCAGCCTCCTGCACAGCTTGGGATAACAGGCATGCGTCACCACCAGGGTCTCTTGAGCTCCCTGTCTGGAGTGGACTCAAACCACAATTCTCAGCCTCCCAAGTAGCTAGGATTATAAGTGTGAGCCATTGTGCCTGATTCACAATGTATTTTTGAGATGATTTACTATTTGAAACTTGTCTTTGATTACTATGAAGAGCAGAGATTGACAGAAGAGGTATTTTATTTCACAAATGTTGGCACCAGTGATGCCTCCCTTTTTCGGGACCCTCTGGCTATCATCTGCCTGTTGTCAGATGGTTAGCTTACACATACAAAGCCATGGCTTACAGGGTCAGGCTAGCAATGTTTGAACATGGATACCTTGTGCTGTTGTTTCAGTTATCCCTAGTGGAGCAACAAGCAACCCCAAAATGAAGTAACTTACAATAGTGATGATTTTTGGGCCCGCCACCCTGTGGCTGAAGTAGGGCACCAGCCTTGCTTAGACAACTGCCTCTGCTCGATGTGGGGTCAGTTGGGGTAGCTTTGGCCAGGGGGAAAACCCAAGGTGGCCTCACTGGCAGGTCTGGATTCTGCTTCTGTTTTTGGACAGGGCATCTCAACTCCTCTTCAGACACCCTGTCCCTCCAGCAGGGCAGCACCCATGGGGTCCAGGCCCTAGGCCTGCCTAGAGCAGGCACAACCTCACGTCAGCTGCATATACTGAGCTGAGCCAGTCAAAGACCAGTCCTGACTCAAGGACAGGGAAATGGGCTCCACCCACTACTGGCCTTGGGTTCCAACTCCCAGGGTCATGCTATGGACATCACGAAGTGCTTCAGGCCTGATGCTGGTCTCCTCTGGCCCCCTGTGCCTGATTTCCCCGCCCCCACCACCACTACCACCACCGACCCCACCCCACTGTAGAAGGCTCCAGAGAAAGCCTAGCCATGAACGACATCCCTCCCCAGTGTGCAGTCCCTTGTTTGGCCACTGCTCCCCAGCCTATACCTGACCTTCACCCCAAGACCCAACAGGACTGCAGCTGCTATGTCCAGGGACCAGGCAGGCTGGTGGCCTCTGATGTCCACTTTCCCTGGCCAACCTGCACTGAAACACACATACATCTTCACATGCACAAACACACACAGGGGTATTTGAATGCATGCCACATACACAGGTGCACACACTGACACACAGGCATGGCACCTAGAATGCACTGACACATGTCCACTTACATAGACTCACACACAAGGCCACCTCAGGCCTAGAAGCAGTCACAGAGAGAGGGGGCCTGCTCTAAACAACTGGGGACAGCCCTTTCCCCACAGGTGTAGCACTACTTAGACATACTGAAGATTCCAGACTGCCCCCGTCAATGACACAGGTCAAAGGATACCACTCAGCCTCACCGTACTCAGGTGCCAGGCACTTTCACAGGGGAGAGTGACCACGCCAGTGATCATCGCTGGAAGGGACACATGTCCAGGCATGGTGGAAGTATTTCATACACCTTACTTCCCTCCATTCTGCCAGCAATGCAAGCAAGGGACTGTGCTCAGAATGTGACATTGTGCTGCTCCTTGGCATGGCATGGTGGCCTCCATCCCCTTAGGGCCCTGCACACAGTTGGCCCCCTACAGAAGCAGTGCTCAGGCTGCACAGGATGTCCACTTCCATTCCTGCAGTGGCAGTGTGGGCCATCAGCTACTGTTAAACTACAGGCAGGCGGGCCCATCTCACTTCAGCAGCTGCAGTCAAGGAACAGTGCCTTTCCCCAGGGCAGCTGTGCATGGACGCCTCTCCCCATCATCAGAGGGAAGACAGAGCTCACCACTTCCCTTCCTGTCCAAAAGCAATAGCAAGGTACCCATTGGGAAAGTTATCAGAGCCAAAATGGAGTCACTTGTGTCAAGCCCTACAGAAAAGTAAAAAGAATAAAGCTGGGAAGCAGTAAAAGAGGGGATCTCGTGCATGTGTGCTGAATGCCAAGAACTGTTGCAGATGCCTCCCACCTTCACCTTGCACAGAAAAAACTTCTGCAAGGAGCCCGTCCCCAAACGGACTATGTATCCTTTGGTTTTTGACACCACCCTTGTTAGTCATCCTTGCTAACCAAGGATTGCTGTTTCACAGGGCCTTCCCTCCCTATTTCATCTTTAAAAAGCTCCTTGCTCAAGCTCAGAGCTCACCATGGTGATGCTCAGCCACTCCCAAATTCCTTCACTTTGGAGAAGCGCTCAGCATGTTATCAGCTTGACACCAAGGTGCTCCCTTTGTGCTGGTCCTGAAGACCTCAAGAACTTTCAAAGCCACTGAGGCCGAAGCATAAGTGTCATCAGTCATTCCCCCAAGTGCACAAGGGGGCCAGACATTCAGAGACCCAACCGTGAACATCTGATGTGGAGCTTTTCTTAACATCCAAAGAAGGAAACTTCTTAATGCATTACTGTTATAAAATGAATAATGTCCCTTTCCTTGAGGCATTTATTGCCCTAATTGTTTTGCCAAATTTCTATGCAATTCAAAGAATGATAGTCAAAATATTCCTTGCCCTTCTAAGGATTAAGTTAAAATGTCATAACAAATGAACATGCACTATAGGAAAAATATAGCAAGAAGAAAAATACAACCAGAAGTTGGACGGCTTGCTTAAAATTCATCCTGACATGGTTCTTCAAAATATTGAAAATTAAAGTACCATACGATCCAGCAATTTCATCTCTGGGTATATACTCAAAGGATTGAAAGCAGAGACTCTAACAGATATTTAGATATCTAATCAGATATTTACATATTTGATTTAGAGAACCTAACAAGTATTTTACATTCATGTTCATAGTAGTATTAGTCACAATAACCAAAAAGTGTAAAGGACCCATGTCCATAATCAGATAAATTGGTGAAGAAATATAATCTATCATACAATGAAGTATTATTCAGCCTTAAGAAGAAGGGAATTCCTGCTATAACATGGATGAAAGTTGAAGATATGTATGTTAAATAGAATTAAAAGATGCATGCTGTATGGTCCCATGTATATGAGTATCAAAAATATCCAAGCTCACAAAAAGTAGAATGGAGGGCTAGAAGGCATAGGAAGGGTAGTTGTTTAATGAGTTCAGAGTTTTAGTTTTACAAGATTAAAAAAAAAAAAGTTTTGGAGGTGGCTGGTTGCAGAATGTAATTAATACTAAAAAAAAAATCTGTTCACTGAAAAATGACATCTTATGCCATATGTATTTTATCACAATATTTTAAAGATTCGTTTCTCCATTAAAAAAAAAAAACTATCCTAACCAACTAGAAATTTGCTGGCTACAGCCCTGTTGATTGCTGTTCTCTTGGGAGTTTCAGGACACACTCTCACACACACCCCAGGGAGAATGGCAATAATTGGCCTCAGGATCAAAGGAGCAAAGACAAGACTAGGTTCTGGTATTTCCAGTTCAGCCATCAGCACTTGGTCTTTCCAACAGCCCACAACCAGAAATGCAGCTATAGATAAATGACTGAACCACAGAGTAGAAACTGCAAATATCAGCCAAACACGACAACATAGCTCACAGTGTCCAACATGGAAATAATCTAGCTGTCTGTCACCAGATGAAGGATAAGTGACATCCAGTGTATCCATACAGTAGTGTATACACACACTGCAACATGGATGGACCTGAAAAACATTACAGTGAGTGAAAGAAGCTAAACACCAAAGGCCAAATAGTGTATAATTCCAATTACATGACAGTTCCAAAAAACAGCAAATCTGTGGAGACAGAAAGTACATTTATGGTTGCCTGGGCCTGCGGTGGAAGAAGAGATTGCCTGCAAATGGGTAAGAGTGGCTCTCTGGAGTGACAGAAATGTTCCGAAACTGGATTAAGGCAATGTTTACACAACCTTTTCAAATTTGCTAAAAATCTGTGTTCATTCAAAGTAAATGAACCTACGACATGTAAATTATGCATCAATACATTTTTATTCATTTATTTATCTATTTATTTATGGTACTACTGGGGTTTGAACTCAGGACCTCAATGCTTATTAGGCAGCGTTGAAGCCACTTGAGTCATTCAGCCAGCTCTTTTCTGTGTTGGGTGTTTTTCAAGATAGGGTCTATTTGCCTGGGGCTGGCTTCCAACCGAAATCCTTCTGATCTCTGCCTCCTGAGTATCTAGGATTACAGGCCTGAGCCATTAGCACCTAGTTGTTTTTAAATTTTGATGTTGAATACAATCATCCCTCTGTAATCATGGGGATTGGTTCCAGAAACACCACCCTCCTCCCATGCATATCAAAATTTGCAAATGCTCTAAGTCCCTTATAGAAAATGGCATGGTATTTGCATCTAACCTATGTACACTTTAAGTCATGTCTCAATTCCTTGTAATACCTAAGACAATGCAAATGCTATGTGAGTAGTTGTCACACTGCATTGTTTAAGGAATAATGGTAAGAAAAAATGCCTATACATGTTCAGTACAGAACCAACTTTTTCTAATTTTTTGATCTGTTTTTGGTTGAATACATCTGTGGGATGGGTACAGAACCCACAAGGAAGGATAGGTCAGATGGACACATGTATCAACAGAGGAGAGTCAGCAAACATGTTGTCTGGATGAGGATACGAGCCAGACTTGCACACTTGCTTTCTGTCTACTGTAAGTCCAGATTGTCCCTCCCTCCCGACACCAGGCCCCCAGCCCTCTGCTGAGAGTACACAGTGCACACTGTGAGCCAGGACAGGCCAGAAGATCACCGCAGACACCAACGAGGAGACACAGTAACAATCCATTCCTTTAAGTGAATGTCCCCCAAAGGTCCCCATGGTAAAGGCTTGGCCCCGGAGACACTACAGGGGGAGGGGGAACCTGCACAGGGTGTCTAGTGGGTGGCCTCTGGGTCACTGGGGCTGCTCTCTAAGGGTACTATGAGCTCGGGTCTCTCTCATTTTCATCTCTGTCTCAATTACTGATGGCTACCAACCACCACCATGCATTGGGAAGTAGGGGCATGGGGCAGCTGGGCGAAGGTCCGCACTGTCTGTGGTCAGAGGCCAGCCTGGAGTGTGTCACTTCTGGGCTTCCCAACAGTCAGACTGCACAGAAGAGTTGATGTGTCAGCTGTCTTCTCTTCCCTGGCCCTCTACTGTCATTATCCACATCCTGCAGTTTGCAAGCCCATGTCCCACCAAGACCACTCCTACCCAATAACCCTTGCAGCCTTCTCCAGCCTCCTTTTTCTCCACCCTCCCTGCGTTCAGAGTGGATAACCACAGGACTTGCCTCTCCTGGCTTTAAACTAGGCTTTCCTAACTCTTCCTCCATCCCTACTGGTCCCTCAGCCACTGCAGAACAGTCAACTCCTTTATGAACTCACTCAGCTCTGCACAGCCGCTAAGCCATGGCAAGCATGAACTTGGAGTTTGGCACTCTCTAAGGGATGGGGTTCATTCTTAGGACTCAAAATACAATCTACATATGACAGCTTCCAATGCACATCTCCTGCCCAGCACCCTCCCCACACTCCATCCAGCTCATGTGCTCAGATGCCAGCCTACCATCATACCTGGGAGATGAATTGTCAGCCTGCACAGGTGGCCCCCAGGAACCATGCCCATGGTTGCCATAGTGCTGTCACCCCTTCCTGGCGGAGTCACGGCTGAATCTGGGAACTGGCTTTGACCTGCAAAACGGAAGGAAACAAACCTGGCAGTTGCTGCCATGGAACTTTGGGAACCCTGACCTACGGAGTAGAAATTCCAAGGACCCTCTAGGACAGACCATGTGGAAAAGCCACTCCAGTGACCCAGCTACACTCCATCTCTTGCCGTCCCCACCAAGGCACAAAACAAGTGGCCAAAGCTATCCTGGATGTCCCAGCCCAGCTACCAGAAGGCTGTTATGTTAGTTTTTGGCCACTATGTTTTGGGTAGTTTTCTATGCATCAATCGAATATCCACATAATACCTCTTGATTTTCCTCTCCAAACCTGCGTCAATTCCATCATCCCCATCTTAGCAGATCAAACCACTGTTCTTCTAGATGCTGAAACCCCAAGCACAGATTCCTCACTTTCTCCCTAGTTCCACTCTAGCACACTCACACGCACACTCATACACATACACACACACACAAACACACACACACACACACACACACATACATCATGAAACACACCTGCATGGCCACTGCCTTTGTCCAGCCGCTGTCATCTCTCCTGAAACCACGCAGAAGCTTCTGGATTGCTCTCCCCTTTTTCTACCCTTTCTTTTCCCCAGTCAATTCTCTACCCAATAGCTGGTGATTTTCTTTAAATGTAACTCAGAACTGGTCATCCCAACCTAAAATGCATCAATGGCTTTTTCTTCATCTTAAATGCAACCCAAGCTCCTCGTCACAGCCTGTGAACCCCCACATAGTGGAGTGGCTCCCTGCTCTCCAACCTGCACTGGGACCTGACCCCTGCCTCACTTCTCTTCTTGCTCCCTGGATATTTTGGTCCTTGTTAGCCTCAAGTGCTTTCCCACCACAGGGATTGTATTTACGCCGCTGTTTCCCTCCCACAGCCTGATGGCTGGGTTTCAGCAGCCCCCTCCTCAGACTGGCGTTTAAGGTTCTGCCAACCACAACCAGGCCCCACCCTTCATGTCCCTCTGAGGATCTGGCTCAGCTCTCAGATCACTTCCATCTTAATCCTGATTCAATTACCACACTTCTTGTTGGCACTATGATGTCTGCTAGTGCACTTTTCCATAGAATTTAAGGCCCACAAGCACAGCACAGGTTTGTGGAGATGACCTCATGGCTGCAGCCAGCAAAGTTTTCAGCAGGTGCTCAGCATTTGTTAAGAGAATGAATATGCCTGAGACTTTATTGATGGGTGTTAACAGTGGATAAAAATTAAGAAAAAAATGATCACTCCTGTAATCCCAACTAGGGGGCAGATGAAGATAGGAAGATGAAGATAGGCACAGGTAAAAGTTGCCAAGACGCTACCTCACAAACAACCCAGGTGCGCAGTGTGTGCCTGTGATCCCAGAGACTCAGGAGTTGGACATATGGGATTATGTCAAACTGAGGCTGTCGAGGGCAAAAGCACAAGACCCAATCTCAAAACGAGTTAAAAAAGCAAAAGGCCTGGGGGCATGGCTCGAATGGTAGCATGCTTGCCTAAGAAGAACAAGACCCTGAGTTCAAGCCTTAGTTCCTCCAAAAGAACTAAAAAGCCTAAGAAAAGTCAACGTCCTTGTTAGAAATAGATTTTCGCGTCAGGTAAGGGCCTGGGCATTGGCCCTCCTCATTCAGGAAAGTTACCAAGGGTTGTCACCTGCATGGGAGGGAGTGATGGGGAGGGGAGGAACACAGCCTTACAGGCAAGCATTCCAACAGCGTCAGTTCCACATCCAGAATGGAAAGACCAGAGATAGGATGGGGGTGACAGACAAGGCAACTACTTCTTGCCATTTCCAAAATCCCAAATCTCACCCTCTGAGATAAACCAAAAGACTCCCAAAGACACACATGGACTTTGGTCAATGTAGCGGACAACTGGTTGTAACTGAAACCCTGGGGCTTTGGCATCTATGAGAGACAAAGACAGAGTGCAAAAGGAGGTGAATACATCCACACAGGGGTCACTCTTTTCATGTAGACTTCCTTTCCCATGAGACAGATATTTTCCTTACATAAGACTTTTATTTAAAGAGCTATTTGTGGTCACTTATTAAAACTCAGACAGGAAATGGAGGTTCGTGGAGTGTATGAAAGCCAGCTCGGCTTCTGAGACCATGGTTGTGTGGTCTTTGGCTGGTTTTCCTCCATACCTCCGCATGCTCAGCCATGGTTGTAAGGCTGAGAAGAAAACTAAAACCATGCTCATACAGCTAGAGTGGTATTGAAATGAGATCATATAAAAGGCTGGTGGTATGAAGTCCTGTTCACATCCTGGTAATAAGTTCTCAGCTGAAACCAAATGGGGAGTTCCACTCTGGCTGGCAGAGGAGCTGGTGGCCAGGCATCTACACACATGATTTTGTTCTGTTTATTGCCTGGTAGAAAGGACCTAGAGGAGAGGAACACTGGATGAGGACGAATGGGGGGAGGGTGATCCATGTGCCAGAAGATGTCTCCAAAAATTTCTGTGAGTCTTGTGTGTCTACATGACAAAGTAGACGAGTATAGTAGAAAAGGCTTCTAACACGTAACCCACATCAGTCAGAACTGCTCCGATAGGGCAGAGGGATGAGGGGACTCTGACACCTGAGGTTGGTCTCTCAGGGACCCCTGGGTAAAGGTAGGAGCAGGCCATTGGGGAGACTCAAGTGGGGATGTAGGTGGACACAGGAGCTGTCAGAAAGCAGGCCAGACACATCCCTGAACACAGGGAAACAGATGCACAAATGGGGAGGCCCCTCACAAATAGCAGGGCCAAACAAAATAGAGCCAGGGGCCTGTATGTAAGACCCATAGAATTCTGGAATTGATGACACAGTGGCCTCTTCTGAGCCAGCATCTGCACACTCAGGAATTGCACATTAGTTTTGTAAGCATAGAGAAAACTGGCTCCTGGAAAGAAGCAAAACACTCATTAACCTGGGTTTAGGCTAATCCAAAATCAATACATGCTGTGCTATTATACAACTCTGGAACACCCATCAGCCTCAGGGTCTTGTTCATACTGCTTCTGTGACAACCAGAAGCAAAGAAGAGAGCTCATCATCACTGTGCAGGTAGCACCCCTGAATTTCCACAGCCCGCCATCCCCCCAATCACCCTCTCCTGCTCTCAAACCCATGACAGGCACAAGACCTGCTCAGCCATTTCCAACCACCAGCCCTTTTCTCCAGAACGCACTGGCTCTTCAGCTTCCACACAAAACAGCTATGCAGCAACTCGTGTGCTAAGGAGCAAAGACGACTTTGCTTACTGATGGGTGCCAGAGTAGTGGGATTATTTCTGGGCTTTGCTGGTGATTGCCTGATGCTGCTCTGCTGTGAGTCCAGCCACTGCCCATGTAGAAATGGAACCACAAGTCGCAGCTCTCCATTGCTTTTCAGGTACCATCTTAGCCTGTGAATACAGAAAGCATAAATAGCAATTACGGTGCCACCATGTAAACACGATGGTATTTGTTATGCTTGGCCAATGTTTTGCTCTCACTACTCAACCATCTTTAGTTACTTGGGCAACCAGGGGAGTGGAGGAAGTGGTTATCAGGACACAAACAGCGACTGTCACCAAACAAAGCCCCTGTTCTTCCTTAAGGGCTGCACACCCCAGTGAGGCTTCTAAGAGAAGGACTAGAGAAGCCTGTTTGGTTTTTGACTAGGGTGGGCGTCAGTCCAAGTGGAAACTGGCCAGGATCTTGCAAAGAGCATGCCTGACCTCAGGATAGAGCTCAAGGCAAATGAGTTGCAGAAAGGATCTTGAGGTGAGAAAACACCCTGGAGGGTCTTCTGGACTTTCAGGTGACCGGTGTGAATACCATTCAAATGGAGCTGGCAACTTCAGACCTAGAGCTGCTAGTCAATAATGACTTCTAAGATTTTCCTATAAATCCATTCCTTACAAAACCAAGTGGTTCACTTTGCAATTGGCATTTTACTCACTGATTAAAAAAAATGTTTTCACATTACTATTGCCCCTCATTCTGCCTCCCCATTTCATTATTTGCCATGTTGGACAAATTACCAATTTTTATTGAATAAAAGTCCCGCCTACTGCCCTGCCTAACTTCAGTCAAATATAGAAGAGTCTTAGAGCTCAGAGCTCATCCCATCAGAGGAGGGAACGATATGATGAAGGTAGACGTTTAGGTGTTGCTAGGGTTTGGATGTGGCTTGAGCAAGCATGCAGGAGTCCATAAAGTTCATGAGTTGGTGATGTAACCCCAGGTTGGCAATGCTAACCCAGTATGGTCCCAGGTGATGGGACCTTTCAGAAGCAGGAACTAGTGGAAGGTGGTTAGGACACTGGGGGCACTGCACTTGGAAGAGATTCAAGTAGGTCTCTGGAGATGGTTTTTATAAAAAGAGCTGGACTGGACTCCCACTCCCACCCCCATCCCCAGTTCTGTGTTCCTGCCTCACACACTCCTCTTACTGCGGTCCCATTCACTGTATAATCTTCACCAGAGCCCTTGAATCTCTGGAACTGTGAACTAAATAAATCTCTTTTTTTTATATAAAATTACCCAGCCTATGTATTTCACTATAGTAATAAGTAAAAAAGGACATCCTAATGTCTCCTGACCTCCCTAATTTCATTAGAACTTGCTTTTGCCCTCAGCATCCCTGGGGATGTGCCCACCCTTGCCTATAGGTCTTCCTTATTCCCACTCCTCCCCAGACTTCTCTTGTCTTCCTGAACCAAACCCAAGGCCACTCCCTTGAAGTGACAGCACAGACCCTTCATCTGTCCCCAGATTCTCCTCTCAGATTTCCAGTGACAGACCTGATTTGATGCAGTTTCATTTTTTTTCATTAAAAATGAAACTGTGACCATATTTTTGCAAGCTGTACTGGAGGCCCTCGCACTTTAAAAAAGAGCTCCATTTATGAAATGTCCCCTGGTCACTAACCTTGGGAAATGTAGGTTCTTACAGTCTTACAGGTCATACAGCACCTGGTCCAATGCCCTGCCAGACTGGCCGACTCGGCACATCCCAGATATACCTGATACATAGTGCCTCTAACATCTATTCCCCAGGCAGCTCTCCAGGGGTGCCCATGGGCTGTGGGATGCCACCTGGAGAAAATATTATATGTATATAACCAAACATGAATTAATTTTAGAATCTTATAAGAACTTTTATATTGGAATAAATTGTGTCTTGACTTAAGAGCGGGAAAGTGAGGCTCCTGTATCGAGGGCGTGCACCACCCTTGGCCGGTGTTACTAGAGTGGGTCTGGATGCACCATCCTCGGGAGACCATGAGTCCCCGTGGCTGAGACATGTGATCTAGTGCCTCATCCCTTGATTGGGGTGGCCCAAACAATGCCATTTGTTCTTCAAACCCTTGGCTCACAGCCAACCATTTTCCAGCCTCCCTGGCAGTCTGATGGGGTCATGTGAACATTCTGGAAAGTAGAAGTTGGGCAAATGTGATGGGCATTACATTCAGGCTGGTTCTGAGTTTCAATGGGATCCTCCTCCCTCTTTCTTGCTCCTCATTGGGTGCCTAGATTCAGAGAACCAGGCAAAGACCCCAAGGCCCTGGGAGATGGCAGGTCCATACCATGGAAGAAGCATGAACCTCTGAGTGACCATGTAGAACCCAGCACCCCATTCCTTCCCGTAGCTAATGCTCAGTGGATGTAAACAGGAAGTCCCCCTTCTCCTAACAAAACGGTTGAGAACCAAAGAGCTCCAAACCACAGATGTAGGTCCCTCTGGACAAATAATGTCAATGAAGAGTTTCAAATCTCAGGCCTGGTTCCTGAAGTTGACTTGGTGACCAAGGGATGCAGCAGCAGTGCAGGAGTGGCCTTTTCCACACTGGTCCCTGGGGCTGTTCTCAGCCTGGAGCAAGCCTCAGGAGACTAGAAGGACACATGCAGTTTTATGCTTTCCCCCACCCTGTGGCACAAGGTGGGATGAGGGTTGCAAACAGGCACACAGACTCACCTGTCAGGTGAGCTGGACCAGGCTCCCAGGCTCGTCCCCACAGAACCCAGCTCAGCAAAGGCATGGATCTGAGCTTGTTACAGTTGGCAAAATTCCAGCAGCCACCAATGTTCACTGTCCTCCCCTCACCCCAAGCCCAGCTTGCCTGACTTTTAGACCACAATCTTTGTCAGGGATCACACATAGAGCTCACAGGCCAGGCTCGGCAGGAACGAGGCACAGTGACCCAGTGGCCTCTGCCAGCGGTCGCTACCAATCCCTGTGACTCAGCGTTATAGAAAACAGGTCCCAGGACCAAGCCAATGGATGGTATCGTGAGGGTAGGGTGGAGATGCACAGAAGCGTGCATTATATTGGAGCGTCCATAGGTGCCAGCCGATCGTCCTAGGGAGTGCTGTGTGCGAGCCGAGAAGACCCTGAGGATCTAGCAGCTGAGAGCGGGACCCTCACTGACAGACATAGCAGCACAACAGACCTCCCGCATAAGGCTTTGTGCACAGGGCCACTCAGGGTGACCTCCAGCAAATGTCAGTGCTACTGGCGATGATGTTGCTGGATGAGGAAAAGCCAGAGAAGTGCAAAGCCAATAGGAATCCTCACATCTTTGGGCATGGCCCAGTTGACAGTGGATTAGGCTTCCTAACTTCCTGGGATATCTCTCCCCACTCCTTTCTCTATTGGCTGTGCAAGAAATCCCACGATAAGTAGGGCCTTTGTTTTTTTCAGGAGAAAAAAAAAGAAAAACAATAGTGATTACAACACTAGTGGCTTCTACAGACAGGCAAGTAGGGACACAATCCAAGGGGGCTTAGTGCAGGTGTTGAACAGCATACAGTGTTTGAATTTCACAAAATGCTGCTGCCCTAAAGCAGCCAGAAGCAAACAGACGCAGCCTGCGTGCTTGCAGTTACACAGATTCGACTACCGTGTTAGAGGTCAGGATGGTGATGGAAGAGAGTGTCAGGGGTCCATGCTACCATTTCCTGGCCTGATGACACCCACGTGTTTACCTTGTGAACATCTGTGATGTTGCCCAATCGTCACGTCTGCCATTTTCTCTATGCAAGTTAAACTTCAATAAAATGCCCCGCCCCCCCACTCCATGCAATGGTCCATGTGTTGTAACGGGGAATGGATATTCCATTGGAGTGGGTATTCTGTCACCAGTCTACAAACTGCTGCTGTGTCATTCAGATACTTACATGCATCCCAGTCCCATCCTGGTCCCTGGCCTCTTCTCTGGGACATCAGCCCCCAAACTGCTTCCCACCCTCACTGCTACCCATCAAAAGGGAACACCTGGCCCAGCAGGGGCTTCAGGAGTAGTACCCACGTGACTGGAGCCCCCACCTTGCTGGAGGCAACACTTGCCAGTTAAAAAAAGATTAAAAGGTATGCTTTAGAAATAAACAAATAAACAGTACACACCAAGCTATTAACTGGGGCTGCCACCAGGTCTGGTTGCCAAGATAAAGAAAAGAATGCTGGCGTCTTGAATATAAAAAGAAAGAGATCATTTTTGCTCTGTAGTCCAGTTTTTGCTAAGTTTTTCAAATAAATCTGACTTTACATTCTACATCGAGCGTGGAAATTCTAAAAATCCTTGGTGGTAATAGTTCAACCTATGTGATTGTTGAGAAACAGTCATTCATCTTCACTTTTTGGTTCATGAGTCCAGAGCTTCCAGGACCTTGAAGAAGTCACTCGGAGCAGAGCTCTGGGTGCAATTAATGAAGTCTCCCGTTGCCTTGAAATGCTTTTGTGGGTGTTTATCAAGCTGGCTCATGTCCTCATCTGGGGTCCTTGCTCTCTCATTCTCAATTTCAGAAAGATATCAGGGAACTGAAAGTCCAGGCAACAATGTGGTCTCTAAGGACCCTCCCCACACACGGGGTCTGACTAACCCGGTGCCTACATGTCTGCAAACGTGGACGTATCCCATCTACGTGTGGCCTCACAATGTGACTGACACTCTTCCCATTTGGGAACCAGCTTTGTCCACCACCTTTGAATCTACAAAGTGTGTATAGGGACAGTGTGGCAGGAGAGGTGACATAGGATGACCAAGGTGCAGCTTCCTCCAGGCTCTCTCAGGAGCCACCTGGGAACCCAGCCACCATACTGTTCAAATAACCCACATGAAGAAGAAGCAAGACCACTGCCTATGCCCACTCACCTGTCAGACTGATGAGTGAACAACCATTAACGTGCTCCTGCCAAGGCCCTGGGCGTGGAGGAGCTGGGAACTGCCCCACTGAGTGCTACTCAAGTTCACAACCCACAGGACCCAGGAGCTTACTCTCATTGTAAGTTTCCAAGTAGATCACCGCAGACCTAAGTTACCAAGAGATCATGTTCACAGTGGGAAAGCAGCAGAGAGGCGGCTTCCTCGAGCTTAAACAAAAAAAGATGCCTTTTCAATCTCACCAGACTTGTGTGCCCTACTTGCAAGCAACATTGCGAATTTCGTGTGAAAATTCAGGCACGTTCCAGGTAATCTCAATGAAAATCATTTCCTGGTAGCTCCTACGAGCTGTGCTAAGCCACAATGGAAATATATTGCCCTTCAAGAGCTAAGAAGAACTCTTCCCATGCAGAAAAGATGGAGACACAGATGGTGGCCAGTTCATGGTCACAAAGACTGGCCTCTGGGGCTCCAGCATCAGTGTGACTTTCCAGCTCAGAGTCGGCCCAGTGCCTCTAAAGACCAGCTGCTATGGGTTCTAAACACTGTTGTGACTTGCAGCCCTCCCTCCCTGTGGCCCACAGAACCAGGCCAAGTGCTTCTTAGCTACGGGCAGTAATGGAGTGCTGCCATGCAGGCCGCGTTTCCACAACTCTATAAAGCACATCTGGTGCCCACCCTGCCTACAGGACCTCCCTCAATAGCAGCTGCCTAGCAACTGGGCTCTTTCCACCTTCACTGAGCAGATGGCCAGAGGACGGGTGCCACATGGGATCTTTACCAGATCATCCAGGGCAGACCTGGCCTGCAGCTCAGCATGCTGTAAGCACTGGACCCACCTGGATGGACAGCACTGTGTCATCCAGCCTGTACCCGCTCAAGCTTTGTCCTCAGCACCTTGGGGTTGAGTGACCATCAGGGACGTGGGCCAGATGGTGGGAGGATGAAGCTTTGAGACCTAACCACCTGGCTTGGAATCCTGTGTGACCTCAGGAAGTACAATCTTGCTGAGTTTTATTTTCCTGAAAAGTGTAGTCAATTTCTTCATGTGTTAGATGGAGCTGCCCCGACCTGCCACCATAATGGTAAAGAAGATGATTTGTGTCAACAGCCAAGCAGGCCTAATATGGTAAAAGTACTCCCTTCCTGGACACCAGGTGAGTTCATGCGTCTGTGCACATGCACCAGATGAACACAGTGGGTGACACACATCCAGCAGTGACCCAGAGCCAACCCTAGGTGTGGGCTTCTCCGAAGTTAGCCTCTCCAGGTCCTGCAGGGCCCTGAACTGAGACCCATGACCTCCTTGCTTCCTCCACCAACCTCAGGGAAGGACTGTGAGCTCCATAACCAGTTGGGGACTTTTGGTGATTTCCCACATGAAGGTGATTTCCAGAATCAACCCTGACCTCCTCAGTAATCCAAGAGGCCAAGAGACCTTGTCCTGTCCCAGAGGCTTCTAGAATGCTTTCTGTCCTGGATCAGACACTGTGCCCCAGGCTCTCAATTGTCGGCCTGGACTAGATCATAACCTGTGTTCAATTTTTGAACCTGTGGTTCAAAACTGGGGCCACTGAGTGCCTTGAAGCACCCACAAGCTCTAGAACAACCTCAGCCCTAGGGGATCTGACAAGAGACCTGACGGGATCCCTCTCCCTCCCAGTGTGACCGTGCAGAGCCCTGTGACAAGCGCAGGCCCAGTCACACAGCCAAGTGCCTTTCTGGGTTTCCTTCAGTCAGAATTCTGTTTAAGCCAACTGGAGACCAGGACTGCTGGTCAACTGTTCCTTAGAGCATCTCTCAGCCAACCAGGCAGGTCTGCAAAGTGGACAGGTGGAAATGACTCTCTGTCACTTTAACTTGAAGCGTTTGGGGGTGGGGGTATTTCCTCTCTGCAGTTTCTTTTTCCGTTCTGCAGCTTTTCCTTGCCCCTCCTTTTTCTTTCAAAAACAGGACCTCAGAGCCTGAAGATCAGAAAGACACTTCTAAGTGTCAACAAACTCCTGGGCAGTGGCACAGAATCCTGCTTGTATGTGTGTCTGCATTGTATGCACGTGCAAGCACTTGTTCATGCATGTATACCTATCTCTGTGTGTCTGTGTGTGCAGGAGTCTGTGTGTGCATGCAAGGTTGTTTGTGTGTGCACTTGCGTGGGGGTGAATATGCATGCACGCACAGGTATCTCCCAGGGACAGAGCCCACGGCTTCCTTCATTTTCTCTAAGAGGCTATGGCCTTGGAGAAGTTTCTACCACTCTTCCAAAGCTATTTACTTTTGTTGATTATTTTTCTGTCCACCTTTTCCATGGCAAAACTACAGCCCTGTGCCCTATACAAAGCTTCTTCCTCTTTTAATCCTCCCCCACAAGTAAGCTCACAGACACTTCCTGGATCCTGTCTTGAATCTGAGGTGGCCTTCAGGGACAAGCGGGCTGCTTCCTCCCACAGTGTGCACCCAGAAAGCAAGAAACAATTCTCTGGAGGCAGCCCTGGAAACCAGCTGGAAGCCACCATGCCCTGCTATTTTCAGGACAATTTGGCACGCTGTGGTGAAGCCAGTCATCTCTCTACCACAGGTTGCCACCACAGGGTGCTGAGGAGGCGATGTCAGTAAGTCACAGCCCTGGCCCAGGGGGTACCAGCTCTGTGCAGAACAGAGTGTGCGGGAAAAGGCACAGGCTCAGAATGGAGGCCTGCAGTACACACACAGAATACCAAGACACAGCGAGAGCCTCCAGGCATGCACTCCTGCTGTGGTGTTGGGGCCACAGTAGGAAACAATCTGTGGTGAAGCACTGGCTGCTTTCTGCTGTTCTGACCAATTCATCCCATACATTCTGTGAGATGAATTAAAATGGTCATGAACTTGGATGTTGCCACTGTGACCTCTTGGTCGCTGCTTGCTCCTGACATCTGTGCTTCCCTGTCTGGAGCCTGGTAATGATGTGCCACCGTGCACCATCCACACACCATGCTGCAGTCCTGGTATGAAATTTGCACCCTGGGTTGAAGGGTCGGAGCATCTGTGCTCTGCTCTGGAAGACATCAAAAGAGCTCCTGGGACTGTTAACTCTTGACACTTCATTCTGCTGAAGCAAAGTACAAGTGCAAAGGTTAATTTTATGTCCAGTTATCTGAGCTGAGAGATGCCCAAATAACCAGTAAAACATTCCATTCTGGGTGTGCCTGGAAGGTATTTCTGGAAGGGATCAGCATTTGAATTGGTAGACTGAGTATAGAAGATCCATCCTTGGCCTGCAGGTGGACATCACCCAATCTTGTGGGGACCCAGACAGAACAGAAAGACCAAGGAAGGGAAAATTTGCTCTGTGACTGCCAAACATCTACCCCGTGCTGCTCCCAGACAACCGTGCCCCTGGTTCTCAGACCTCCAGACTGAGACAGGAACCACACCACTTGCTTCCTGGGTTTCCAGCTTGAAGGCATGGGGACACAGGACTTCTCAGTCTCCATAATGTCATAAGCCAATTGTTATTCTACATATAATAACTACCTCTCTATACACATTGTACACACACATATATACATACATTTATATATACACACAGAGGCACACACACATCAGGTGGGCAAGGCTCACAGTGGGTGTTCAGGGCCCTGACAGTGGCTGTTCTAGCAGAGACCCCCAGGGTAGTCTCCAGGGAGAGGCAGCTGAGGTTGTGGAGGAGAAGCCACCGTGCAGCAGATAGGAAGGAAGAGGGAGCCTGGTGCTGGCTCTAAGTGATCAGCCTATTCCTCTAACAGCAGGAGAGGCCTCCGCTGTGTGTCAGCTCTCTGCTGAGGCAACAGCAGAAGCTGACTTCCAATTCACAATCCTGCCATCTGAATGATTCCAGCCTGGGGAGGGGACTGGGGCTCCCTCCCTGACTTCTCAGCTGGGAACCCCGCCCTGCCCTCTCACGGAGCTGCCTCTCCCTGCACCCATGACCTCCATGACCTCTTTTCAAACAAAACCATCAGGAAAACAAAAAAAAATCATAAGCACATTGAAGGAAAGCCAGATAGATGTCCAGATGCACAGGTAAAATCCTGACCTTCTTGTCACTGGATACCCCATAATAGTTCAAGGGGGCCTAAGAAAAGTGGCCAACAGGGTGACCACGGGTGCAGCAAACACTCTTTTTGCAACTCTGAGACCCTGCCTGCAGGCCTGTAGTGCTGCATGTCTCTGAAACTGTCCCCAGAGGTTCTTGAAAGGAAGTGACAGGGATCCCCATGCAAGGAAGCCAGACTCCCCCTGGATCCCGGATCACCACAGTTGGATAACATGGACAAGCATGTTACCAGGGAGGAGTCATGCTCTGAGCCTATGGGTGCCAGCCTCTCTTCTGTCCCCAGCCATTACCCATGAAGCATAATGTAGACCAGGCAAATTCCAGAGCCACCCAGTCCATGGACTTGGCCAAGGCGGGCCTGGGCCACACAGCTGCTAAAAATGGCAGTTTCACCCATCCTGCTCCAAACAGCACAAGCTGACATTCCTGTCATAGTTGAAGGAGCTCTAGGCCAACTCTCCTCTTCAGGCAGCTGCTCTTTGTGGCTACAGTACCCCACCCAGGCCTCCCTGCATTCCTCATACCCAAATCAGAAGCCGGTTCTTCAGGAGGCAGCTGTGAGCAGAGGCCGAGGGTGCTCAGAGCTCCCATCCACAGGGAGGAGCAATTGATATGGTGTGAGTAATAAACCACCATGATGTCAGTCCCACTACTGAGATAGGGAAACCGAGGCAGAGGCTATTTGTGACCTATTGTGCTTCACAAAAGGCCCCTGGGGTCTGAAGCCAGGATTCACATCTGACTTGTAACCAAATTGTCTTCTGACATCTCAAGCAACTGCTTTGGGAAATAGAATTAAAATGTAGAAAAAGTGTGGGCCTCCCATGGAACCTGGGCAAGTGGTGTGCTTCCTCCAAAGGTGTGTGGCAGAAAGGCCTTAGGCTAGTGAGTGACCGCAGCCAGGCCTCCAGCCAACAGCCTGGCCTGGCCTGGTTTTGGACACCCCTACCTGGAGTCATGGCCGTTAATGCAGAGCTGGTGACCTTCCCAGGTGACAGGCTGCGTGGGGCAGGCCCCACAGACCATGGTGCCCTGGGGCTCATAGACCAGAGCAGAGAGAGGCACCCTGCCAAGCCTTGTCTCTAAGGACACCCAAATTACTCTGTCGCTCCTGGAGCTGCTATAAACATCATGAAACAGGCAAGCATCTCTTTGAAGTTCAAACCGCACCTATGGAAGGGGCTCCCCAGCCAAACAGCTCTGCACATGGCAATTAAGATGTTGTCTGCAGGTAATCAGACTGTTTGCAGCCTTTGCCTGGGCTGGCGTTTGAAGTCATCAATCTGCCTTCTGCCAGCAAGCTGAGCACAGCCCAGCAGTGTGGCAGGGGGAAAGCTGGAACCCCTTGGGGGCGCCAGAGCCAGCTACTGGGGACTGCATGTGCCGCCTCCCATCTGCACACTGTCTCAGGCTGCACACCTGAGCTCTGTGCTTTGATGTCCTGCCTTTGTAAGCAAGCCTTACCTCTCAGTAAAACTGTTAAAAGTGATTCTTAATGTGCCTTTTATCAGAGACCAGAGGAAGAAGTTGAAAGCAGGGGTCTGGTGTTTTCAAAAGGACCTGCAAGACTGGGGAGGGGAAGAAAACCCACCACTAGCCCTGAAAGGAAGCCAGCAGATGTCTCCAGCCTCCCTAGAACAGAAACACGTTTTCAGGCCAAGGCCGGGCTGGCAGCCACACAGGGAGCATGCACTGGGGTGCTCACTGGAGCTTTGGGTTGTGAATCTAATTATAAAATCCTCTTTCTTGCTTTGCATCAAAATGCAGACTGGCACCTGCCACCTGAGCCTTCTCATCTGCCTGGAAACTCCCAGCCTGCCAGCGTGGTTCCCTAGGCTCTGGGGGTCAGGAGGGGAATGCCTCCACCTGAATGCAAACTTGAAGACAGAAGAAGAGCTGAAAGCTGCAGTGTAGACCAACCCACAGATCAACCCTGAACCCAAACAAGAGAGTTGTAGACTCCCTGGGGCGAGATCCTTAGAAGCCATTTCTCAAGTGGAGCCCCTGATGTCCTGGAGGGTTCAGCAACCTCCCTTTTGGGAAGTATCTCTGGGCCTAGTGTGCTAAGAGGGAGGGAGGCCCTGGGCCACCACAGGCCAATGGAGGACATGTGAGCACCATGCAGAGTAGGGTCTGGGTGACCTGTGCTCACGCCTGACCAAGAATATGGTACCTACTGCAGGATTCCCCCAGGGCAGGATTGCTGGGAGTATGGAGCCATATGAAGGTGACTGAGCCCTGCTCCTGGAGCCTCCACCCACCAGGCTCATGGTCACCTCAGCCAGCAGCCAGATTGTTCCTTCTATTGTGGTAACGTGCACATGACATAACCAATGTCATGTATCTTATTCAGTGACATTAGCCTATTCGTGTTGTTGTACAGCTGTCACCTCCATCCGTCTCCACAAACTGAAACTTTGTCCTCATCAATTGCCTTTCCATCTCCCTCCCCCTGCCCTGGCACTCAGCATGCCACTTTCTGTCTATGAATTTGATGGTTCTAGGTGCCTCTTACAAGTAGAATTATATGGCATTTATCTTTTTGCATCTGGTTAAGAATAAAGTAGGGTTTTTTTGTATTTTTACTGAACTGGGGTTTGAACTCAAGGCCTCATTCTTGCTAGGCAGGCCCTCTACCACTTGAGCCACTCCACCAGCCCTTTTTTGTGTTGGGTATTTTCCAGGTAGGGCCTTGTGAACTATTTGAGCTGGCTTTGAACTACAATCCTAGCTACTCAGGATCTCTGCCTCCTGAGTAGCTAGGATTACAGGCATGTGTCACCAGTGTATGACTTAAAAATAAAGATTTTTAAAAGACATTTCAATCATATTGGTGCTGTTTTTTCCCTTTTCCCTTACTTTTTATTAATATACAGTAAAAATAATTATTCCAGGGTACAGTTCCATGAGATATGAGACATAGACAGATTGGTAAACCACTATCACAATTAGGATAGAAAAAAGTTCCAAATCCCCAAATTCCCCTGCAATATCTCTTTATATTCACAAACTCTCCCCACCCCTGCCACCACCACTTACACCTGTCAGTTGTCTCTGTCCCTTTAATTTACCTTTCCAAGAATGTCATCCAGACAGTCCTGATGGTATGACCTTACAATATTCTGACTTTACAAAGGCATGAAGGCATCGTGCATTCTGCAGACTGTACTTTGAATCTTGATTGAATTTGGGTCTTTTCCTGGGGTTGCAAAACACAGCCTCATTCTCTCCTAACACTGGGCAGTGGCAGTGAGCCATAGCTCACAGTTGGCCACATGACCACCAAGGGAAATGACAAACAATCTACTCCACCATGCACTGCATTCAACGAATTACACAAGATATTCAATTCGACTGTAGGTGGGTTTTTGTGGGATGGTTTTGCCCAATGGCACGCTAACATAAAATGTTCTGACTATGGTAAGGTAGGCAAGGTTAAGGTACCATGTTTGGCAGGTTGCTTGTACTCAATGCATTTTCCACTTCTGGCAGGCCATAGCCCCTGCACCAGTGGAGGAGAGAAGCATCTGTATATAGGACTGTGCAGCACAGAGCCTCTGGAGACTAGCTTTCCACTCAGCACTCGTGCCTTTTGAGGCTCGTTGAAGTCATTTCATGTATCAATAGTTTGTTTCTTTTCTCTTTCAGTAACATTCCATTGTTTTCCTGAATACAGTAATTGTTCTTTTCTCACTGCCTTGTTTCATCCAGCAAAAGATCCTCAAGTTTCATCTATATTTTAGTGAATTTGATTCCTTTTTGTAGCTGAATAATATTCCACTGTGTGTATACGTATGTGTGCGTATGCAAGTGCGTGCATGCGTGCGTGCCTGTGGGTGTGTGTGTGTGTGTGTGTGTGTGTGCATAAAGTGCCCAGGATTTATTTTAATCAGGTAGGGTACAATATGCAGACAAGGAAATGACTGTCATGAAGGGAAAATTGATATTCACAGATCCCTAGAAGCGAGAGATAGGCCAGGCCACACAGGGCCTCTCGGGGAAGCACCTGGGTTGCTCAGGAGGAAGAGAGAGCAGAGAAAACATGGGCTAGAGCCCTGATTGGGGTTCCCTGGAAAGGAACTGGTCAGGCAGGGCAGTCTAATTTGCATTATTTCAGCAGACTCTGGGGCATAGGGAATGTCCCTATTGTCTGCTACCTGGCCCTGGAGTGATGAGAGCAGGTGGACTGTGATCTGGAGTGTGAGGCTGATAAAGGAGGTGGGTTTGATAAAGGAGGTGGCATTTGGGTTGGCTGGTTTGCTGAAGAAAGGCACACTGGAAGGAGCCCTTTACTAGGAATTGGCCAGGGTCAGTCTCTCCAGGATCAGCAAGGCCCCACATGTCAAAGCATCCCAAATACAGAAGATGAAAGGCCTGATTGACACACCTGTGCATACCACGTTTTGTTTACGCTTCACCCATCCACGTGCTCTTGGGCTGCCTCTACCTCACGGCTACTGCAGACAATGCTGTCGTCGATGTCCCAAGCAAGCAAATGCCTGCTCCAGTTCCAAGCCGCCTCAATGTTTTTCAAGTACATTCAGAACCCAGTTGTTTTTCAGCAATGAGGAAAGGGGTAGCTCCAAAATCAAAGGCAGAAATTCAAAATAACCTCACCTAGAAGAATGCGTTGAGGACTGAGTTGCTACCATTTGCTCCAGGGCTCCTGGTCAGAACAATCATAAACCCTGTTTCTAGACCAACAGCACTACACCATTACCTTCGGTTCCCAGCAGCAGGAAATGACCAGGGTCCAGGTGTATGGCTCCGATGAGGGACTAATAGTGATTGGTGAGCTGGTGTCCCTAGAGCCTTTGCTAATACATAAAATTACTCACAAGGATAGCATTTGGGGGAACTATGGCTTTCACATACTGGATCCTCTTTCTGGCTCCATTGCCCTCTACTGCCTTGCAGACCCCAGCATGGGTCCCCTTTCTCAAGGTGAGTGCCAGCCTTCGGTCATCCTCCTGGAGTGGATGGGCCATCAACGTTCCCACACTATCAGAAGTCAGAGGAATAGGACATAAGTAAGCAGCTCTGCTGGGTGTGGTGACACACATCTGCAATCCCAGTACTCAGGAAGTAGAGACAGAAGGTTCACAAGTTCAAGATCACCTGGGCTATATCCGAGATGGTCTCAATAATAATGATGATGCTAATAATATGAATAATAATCAGAAGCTATTTTAAGAAATGAAAACACTCATTTGTAGGACCTCAAATTTTCAGATTTTATATGTGCTTGGGGAGCCACTGAGGATTAAACCCAACTAATTTTTTTCAGATTTTTTTCCTTGCAATCTATCTTCGATTACTTGAAATAAAAGAGACAACCCTTACAACAATGCAAGTGATAACCATCTTCAAGAATCGAAGAGGAAACCACAGATGATAAATATTGGCCCACTGACAACAGAGGTGGCTGGAGGTCAACAGGAAGTTAGCCCTCCTCTGACTTCTCCTCACTCGGCCTGCAAACTGTGACTCAAACAAACCTCCTGAGCGGCTCAGATAAGATGAGAAGAAGAGAGCAAGCGAGACCACTCCAGAGATTATCGAGGAGAATGGAAAGAAAAGTAAGTACCTGGCCTGCTTCCTCCAATCTGCACAAGAAAGTAAGTCCTGCCAATGGACCTGGCAGCAAGAACCTGCAGTCTTTCCCACATGGCCATGCCACGAGAAGCACATGGAGCCATTCCCCCATTTCTGTACCCCATCATTAGATCAGACACCTACCCGTTCCCCTCACCCAGTGCCTGCTGCCCAGAGCGATGAGAGAAAGGTAACCCTGGTATTCTGAGAAACTAAACTGATGGGAGGAACTTGTTTTGAAAGTGTTCTCATTTGTATTTCTGACTCCTTGCTTTCAATCATGGAACAAAACATTTGATTCATTCATTCACATGGCAAGTATCCACCAAGCTGCTGTGTGGGGTTTAACCCTCTGGCAAGTGGGAAGCATTCATCAATGAGTAAGACAGAGTTCATTTCTAGTGCCCAGAAGCACACACAGGATGGGATTTCAGGGAGGGATGCAAACTTCAAAGACAATAAAAAGGGAAGAAGAGACAGTGAAGGAAGGGCCTCCAGGCAGAGCCTCCATGTGGCCATGAGGGGTACGTAGCACCTTCTAGAGAGCGATACTCCATGGGCTGGCCATGCTGACAGTCCCAGCCCTGGAGTCCTGGAGCAGAGAGGGGCTTACAGCTGGCTGAGATCTGGTCAAGGTCATCTTGAGCAAATTCTGAGCCAACAAGGGTGGAGCGGAGGTAATGAGAGCTTTCTGGGGAAGGGAACAGCAAGTGCCAGGGCTCAGGAGTGGAGAGGGGGAAACCTGACATTTGGGGGGCAAGATGCAGATGGTGAGGAGCACATACAGAGAGCAGAGTAGCTGAGACTGTGGCCAGAGCCAGATCCAGGAATGCAAGGCACTGAGCAGTGCTTGGAGCTTGGGTTTCACCCAGAGGCTTCTGTGCTTGTCTTATGCAAATAGGACGACAATGCACAGGTTGTTCCTCAAGGTGCATGGCAGGTCCCAGCAGCCCTGATAAACCAGGCAATGTCTGCGAAATGCAGGCAGGCTATGGGGAAGCCGCAAAAGATGGGGGAGGGGAGGAAGACCCATCCCCCAGGCCCAAAGTCCCATCAGGGACCCCAAATGAGCCTTCGGGAAGATGCCACCTACACAAGAGGGGTACTTTAGTGAAGGGCCATAGCCACTCACAGACCAGACCTCATATTGCTGACAACCTGTGTCCTGCTAGGACCATCCAGGGCCTGAACCCCAAAGGGAAAAGAGGGGAGCAGTCGAACAGAGACCATATACCCCAACCTCTGGGGCTTAGAGCAGTGTGGGAATTGGGAGAGGGGGCTTGAAGGACAACAACAAGACCCCAGAACAGCCCCTAGCAAAAACTCAGAGCCAGGGGGAATCAACTGACTTACAGAGCTATACCCAAGGACTACGACCAAGAACCAAACCAGGCAGAGATGCAGAGGAGCCACCAGAACAGAAGGCTACTCTCTCGGGGCCAGCCTTTCCTTTTCAGGGATTTCTTGCTCTGTCCCCAGCCCTGTCCTCGCTGTCCTGTGTGCACAAAGACCTGTTTGCGTTGCACACTGGTCATGCCTGGACAAGTCCAAACTGGGAGGGGAAGGGTGCAGTCACCCACAAGAGCTGGACTTAGAAGACAGAATGAACTGACTCAAGTCACCCTCCAGCTCCATGCAAACTCAAGGAGAAACTCTTTGAACTAGTATGCAGCACAAAGTGGGTGCATTCATGAAAGGTCTGTACCTTTAAATCCGAAGCAACATCAAAAAAAAAAAAACCAGAGTAGAATGTTATTCTTTTTTTTTTTTTTTCTCATGCAAAGTTCAAGTTGAGAAAGACCTTTGGGGATGGAACAGTTGCATAAGTGTGGGATTAGCTGTACCTGATTATAAATAAATGAATGACTGTGAGAGAGGAAAATTTAGTATATGGTGAGCCTCTTTCCCACTGCCGTCCTTAAGGCTTATCTGCAGTCCAGTCTTTTGATTTTATTTCTGGCTTCTTGATTTTCCACCATTCCCACTGCAAACATGAGTCTTCCACCACCCCTGCTCTACCTGTCTTCAGACCTTGGATCCAGGCTTCTCTCTAGACATCTGGTTACCCCCACCGTCCCCCACCAGGACCTTGAGGTCTTTATCGTCTGCCTCTGAAGACCTATCCTGGAGCAAGGAGCCTAGGACAGTTCTGCAGTGTTTGCAGAGTGAGTGAAGGAATGCCAGCCCTCACCAGTCCTTTCTGAGTTGATGCCCAGAGCCACCCAAATTGTATGTTTACAGATGAGTATACAGTGACCAGGGAGATCAGGTCACCTCCCCAGGACCAAGCATCTTGTTAGTGATTGAAACAGACTTTAAGCCTAGGCCTGACCAGCTGCAGAGGCTATGACTTTGGCTGGAGCCACCTGCGTACCAGTGACAGAAACCCAGACTGAGTCTTAGAAGACAAGGAAAGAGTATAGGGGCAGTGGCTGTCACCACTGGGTACTGGCAAAGGCCCTCTCTTTTCTGAGGGATGGTCAAGAGTAGCAAAGGCCCATGTATTTGTTCAATTGACAAACAAAGAGACTAAAGTTTCCTTCCATCTTTGACACTCACACCTTTGCATCTCTGAGAAAGAAAATCACTTCATTTCCTGGGTACTCCGTTTCTTTCATTAAGTCACTCCACAAACATTCACCAGGTGCCTGTGAGAGATCAGAGATAAAACTCTGTAGCTGCTGGGCCTCGAGCCTCACTGGCAGGCAGGCAAATCTGCAATTCCAACCAAGGTTGGTACAAAATCTGCACAAAGCTCCAAGGAGGACAGGAAAGAGGATATAGTCTGCAGAGGGTCAAAGGCTGGGGCTGGAGGCTTTGCAGAGGAGGCACCCTTGGCCCTTTAGTGAAGCATCCTGTGGCTGGCCTGTGAAGCTCCTTCCTGCAGGCAGCACAGGGGTTCTACCTGAGCCTTTGTGCTTTGAGAGTCACCACACACAGTGAGCCTCAGAAATCTTTTGAGCATCATGAAGCTATTTAAATAGTTTCAGATTTCACAGCATTTTGGATGTTGGGTTTTTGTTTTGGTTTTTTCTTTTGCAGTCCTGGAGTTTGAACTCAGGGCCTCACACTTGCTAGGCAGGCACTCTACCACTTGAGCCACTCTGGATGTTGGGTTGGGGATCAGGAATGTTAAACCTGCAGTCTGAAGCTCACATGACTTGGATTAGAAGTAGTCTTTCTCATTGAAACTGAAATTTAGGCTGTAGAGGAGTCAGGTTTTGTCTGGAGGTGCCGACTTCCTCAGAGCCCCTAAGAGATGCCTGCTGCTCTCACCACACGGTGACAGTACTGCAGGGGCCTCGTGTACATTTTACAGGTGGCCCAGCAATGGCAGTGTCTGTCATGGGAACACCACTCTTGGGAGTCTGTGTTTCTCACTCAACTGGCACGTGTTCACGTGACATGGACACAAATCCAACCTCAGCTCACACTCCAAGAGGAGCGCCCTGCAGGATTACTAAACGTGGCACTGTCACTCTGAACCATAGCTTGTCCTTTCACCAGCTATGTAGCTAGGATTTACTCTAGAGAGCCAATAGCGCCTGGCTATAAAACTACTTCTAAAAAGTTGGAATGCTCTTCATGAAGATATTAACTAGCTGAGTGTAGATGTTCACACCTATAATCCTAGTATTTAGGAGGTGGAGGCAGGAGGATCGAGGGTTCAAGGCCAGCCTGCCCAAACCCCCCCAAAAAACTAAAACACTAAGTAACAATTGGTGTTTGTTCTATTAACTGCCATACTGAAGTAATGTTGAGCATAAGAAACCATCAACATGTTTGCAGCCACCACCCTAAATGGCCATTCCCTGTGACACTACCCGAGGTCAGAGGTCAGATGTGCCAACAATATAGGGAAAGGAAATGTTGAGAAATGCAGTTCAAAATTAGGGAAAATAAGGATATATTTCTGCCTCATACATGTTCATGAATCTCCTGAATTTTATCCATGTTCCTGCCAAGTTGTGGCTTCCCATGTCCCCAGGCAGGGTGACATTGTACGACAGCCATTTGCTTCTGGGCCGGGTTCCCCTAGAGGGGCTGAGAGTAGACATTGTGTTGTGTGGGCTCATCCGTGTGTGAAGAGAAGAAAACGGACAAGAACGGCGAGGGGGTACAGAAGAACTCGGAAAGTGTCAGACTCTCCTCCTCCTCGTTTCATACACAAGGGATCAAAGGGCAGACAGGAGGGAGGTTGGACTTGGCCCACAGCCTTCCAGCCCAGACAGACCCCAGGCCTAGAGGTGTCCCCCTATGATAACCTCTGGGGAGGTGCTGGGACCCGACCCTCCCCAGACTCTCAGAGAGACCAATCAGATGCCCTCGTGTAAGTCTGTGCCCTTCCCCAGCCCCATCTCTACGGTCTCTACCCTAGGATCAGCTTAGAGTCTTCGGCGAAGCCAGGGTCCCCATCTGCACCCACCTCCCAGTGCTTATCCTTCCTGAACAGAACCAGAGGCTGAACAGGGACAGAACAAGGCTGAGAGCCAAAGAATGAAAAAACAGCCTTTGGAAGATAGCAAATCATTCTCCTTGCTCCAAAAATCCAAGGACAACAGAATGATCTGGAAAACAAATTCTCATGAAATGATTCAAGGGAAAACAAAAAGAAGTTTCTTCTCATTTCAACCTAAAATGTCCAGGCAGGTCCCCATAACAGCCACATAACTTCCCCTCCCCCTCAAATAATAGCTGTTTACAAAAAAGAAATTAATTTTTCCTGCTGCTATGGGACACACCATTCAAACAGTAAGGCTGAGCTGTGTAGTGGTTAGGGAAAAGCACCCAGACCCTGAGAGCTGGACCCTGTGAGCATGTGGCCTGTGTCCAGAATGGAGGATTCAGATGGGCCCAGAGCCCACTCCTTCCCGATCTGGATCCCAAGTACAGCTGATACACCTCAGTGTTCCAGAGCAGCTGTGACGTGTCTCTGATGCTCCCTCAGAGAGAACGCAGCCCACTGTCTCCCAGAAGCGAAAGAGGAAAGGAAAATACATAATTACAAGTTGCTTTTGCAATAGTTTCCCTGACCCAAATATATTTGTGTATCTCTGATTGTCCAAGGGGGGCTGTCCCCAGACACCACTTAAGTCCCGCCGGAAGAGGGATTCTTTATAGACCCAGCTGGCTTTGTCTGCACACTTGCCTATTTCCTGAGCAGAGTTCTTCCTCCACTGGTCAGAAAGAGCAAAATTATCTCTTCCTCATCAGCTCTCCCTGGGAGCACAGAGAAGAGGAAAAGTGAGCGCAGAGGATGTTTTAGCTGAAGGAGCTTTTCCTCACCAACTGCAATTTATCCAAACATGGCTTCCCTGACACTCCAGAGGCCAGAATCCTTCAGTACCTTTGTACTATCATGAGATACAAAGTTCTTCACAACCTGATATCCCAGGGACCCCCAGAGTGTCTCATCTGGAGCACGCTATGGGGGTATGGGAGAATTTTTGGGAGCCCACCATTAAATTTGGGGGGTGTCTCCGGGACCTGCCCTGGGCAGGCAGACCAACCCTGCCTTTGTCTGACTGCCTCTGCAGGACTGGATGAGAGAAGGGTTCTTGGGGTCTCAGGTGCATGCATACAGTGTCCTGCATGGTCACTGTCAATGACAGAGTTGTCTGCCAACTGGAGGAGAGCCTGCAGTTTCAACATCAGGAACTAAGAGGTTCCTCAGAGCTATAATCTTGTTCTAGGGAAAGATGGCCCAGAAAAAAAGGGGGCCCCTAGAGGGAACTATGGCTGGGAGGTGTTGAGCAGCCACCAGGAGGCGGACACAGAGTACAAGAGCCTCAGCCACACTGGGCAGCCACGGGTCAGGACAACTCCTTTGGAGACCAGTGGGGGACTGGATCTGTTCCAAGCCTCATGGCTGAGAGGATACCGAAGGCAAGAACCATGTTGTGAGGGAGAGCAGGTGGTCAGACATGGAAGACTGATAAAGGGAGCGCTCTGTTAACTCCATGGAAACAAGAACTGAGAAAGACAGTGATGACATGGCAGGTTATTCAATTTGTATACAATTTAGTAACATCGCATAGATGGTACATATATGTGTCTACGTACAAATTCGTCATAACAAGAAATCTTGAACCAGGACTCAGATGCAATAAACTCAGATACTAGACAATGAAGTTTCCAAGAAATTCGTCCAGAGCACCAATACTGGAACTTTCTTAGACTCAAAATAATTCAACTGGATAAAATAGCTCAGCTATTTGCAAGGTTATATGATTTTATGAATTCTAGAAACATTCCTGGAGCCAAACTAGATTTGGAGTTACTGACAGGAGCCCAGAAGGTGCACAGCCTCCAGTGGCTCTGCACCAGCAAGGAGAGGCTGAGCTCTCCAGGGGGCACGGAGGCCTCGCTTCCCAGAGAAGCTCCAGGATCCTGCAGCAGACAAACGTTCGCATGTTGACAAAAAGGCCAATGGAGGGCAAAAGCCAGCTGACACCCACGACACCCTGACCCAAGGAGTGTCACCACCGCCCCTACTGTAGGACCATACTGTGCAAAGGCCCCGGTCATCAGTCAAACAGACTCCAGCTGCCACTTGGTATCCCTGGACCCCTCACAGCATGGCAGGAAGTAGGGCTCGCTGAAGTTTACACAATCCAAAACTCCAGCCTGCTTGTGTTGTCCATGCTGTGTAACTAGTTAGTACATAGCCTGTAAACAAGACTGCTGGCCAACCTACTTTGCAGCCAGGCGCAGGGGGAGTTGTGAGGCCTGCAGCTGGATCCACAGGTCCTCCTCCACACACCCCACATGTCACAACACGCACAACACATGCACACACATACACACCTCACACACCACACACACTTACACACCACACACATACATACACCCCACAACACACATGTACACACCCCACATACAACACACACACACACACACATGCACACCGCACATACTGTGGGTTAGGACTGTTAGGAAGCGGGGCTTAGAAACTTCCATTTATGTTAGCAACCAGCCCTGAAGTTTCACAGCCTGGCTTTTTAAGGGGCCAGACTTCAAACCTTTACACTTGGGATTTGGGGTACAACCTTTCCAACATGCTAACCACATCTATGAAGAGTATGCAGAGCCCCAATCAGACCAAGGCAACCCCATGAGGTGGGAACAGGGGGATGTTCCCTGGGAACATTGGACGGACAGATGCTTCTATCACAGGCAGCTCCTTTGGCTCTTAATGAGAAATAGAGACAGATCAGTAATCTTGGCAATTCCAGACGCAGGCAAGAAGTCCTCAGCGGTGAGGTCAGGCCCTGCTCAAGGTGAGCTCAACCGTCCAGAGCCGCAAACCCCTCGGCATTATCAGAGGCCCACCCAGGCTCTGGCAGCCCCACCTGACCCCCATGACCTCCATCCCCTCCAACAAGGAACAGAAAATCCCAGGGTCAAGGCAAAGGCTGATAATGATGGTGAAGTCATCCAAACTCTCCAAGACAAGGTCCTCCCTCCACGGCCTCCTCAAAAGGCCCATTCATCATGCATGTGTCCCTCAGAAGGATGGACCAAGGTCCTCCCCTCCTGGGGTAGGAGCAGATGCGGGGCTGAGCTGAGGTGCCCCTTGTCCCAAATCACTGCTGGAGGTCTTTGTGGCTTCCAGCAGGGACTTCCCACCCTTCTATCCTTCTCAAAGAAAACTCCCAGCCTTCCTCAGAGAGGAAGTCCTAGGCAAGTTCTTCTCTGGGTCTCCCTCCCGACCTCCCTCGGCATTGTGGAGAACTTATTTATTTATTTATTATTTATTTAGTGCAGGGGATCAAACCCAGGGCCTTGCAATGTCTGGCAAGTACTCTAGCACTGAGTTACATTCCCAGCCTGGGGAGGGCTTTGGAGAGTCGTGGACATGTCCCCAAGGAGCACATGAAGTTGGTGAGTTTTTGTAGACAGGGTCTTTTCTATTCATCTTAACTTTGGGAAATAGTGATTTTTTTTTTTTTTTCAAAATCCTCCTCAGTACCTACCTTCTTGTCTTAATGAAAGGGAGCTTGTTCTAACTCTTCCCTAGCACCACCCACTAATTAAATCACAAATAAACTTTTAAAGAATTTATGAGGGGTTCTGTGGAGGGAATCCCAGGGTTCTGTGAACCCGAATAAGACAAAAATGACATCTTTATTTTCATGAATCTTGCATTGGAATTTAATTTTGCCTTCAGTGAATTTGGAGAACCTGTGATTGTATCACCACAGAAGCTAATTATTGCACGTCATTGAATCTTGAATAGTCTGTAACATATCTTAAATACTTGTGTCTTCAGCTTAAAAAATGGAGCCAGTGATTCTGGTTTTCCCTCTTGAAATGATTGACAGGAGTCCAGCCTGTATGCACAGGCTAAGCAAGGCGAAGGCACAGGCTTCATCTGATTCTGTTTAATTGCTTGCTGTATTCCTGGAACCCAGACTACTATGTTAGACCTTGTTTAGCCAACACTGCTTATTGAACTAAAAGCACTGGGTGAACTACTAAGTGCTAGATACCCATGGATTTTATTGAGTTTTTAAACTACAAAAGTAGTGCATGCTTGTTTTTAAAAAAACAAAAAAATCAAACATCAAATTCAAAGAGTAAAACAAATCTCCCAGGGGGCGGGAGTGTAACTCAGTAGTAAAGAGTAGGTTTAGCATGTGTGAGGCCCTGGGTTCAATCCCCAGCCCAGCACAATTACCAGCCCCCGCCCCCCAAAAAAAGGAATTCCTCCTCACTCCTCCTTTCCAAGCCAGTTCTCCTACCTGTGGCTACCTGTCAGCTCTTTGGTGGGAACCCTTTTAAACCTTTCTCCATTTATTTAAAATGTGTGGATTGGTAAAGGTGGCTTTTTGCTGGGCTTTATTTGGTGGGTTGGTTGGTTCGTTGGTTAGTTGGTTGGCTGGCTGGCTGATTGGTTTTGGTTTTGGTTTTAGAGACAGATCTCACTGTGTAACCTAGGCTGGCCTTGAACTGGCTATGTACTCCAGGCTGGCCTTGAACTTGTGATCCTCCTGCCTCAGCTTGCTGAATGCTGGGATTACACGCCTGAATTGCCATGCCTGGAGCTGTTTTTTTTTTTAAATATATGACAAAGTGACCAACTGAGCTGTTTAACTTGTATTTCAGCCAGAGAACCACCAGAACTTTGAGACAAAGGTGACCCGGGGTAAAGTTCTGGAATGTAAAATACATAGCAACACATAGCTTCCTGCATTTTGTGCTTATGGTCCCCCAAAGAAAGAAATCTCCAGGTGATGTGACTGGCTAAAAAACCATGTAAACGGGCCTGAGTGTTCTGAAAGATTCAGTCCAGGATAGGAAGTAACCGCACATCTCAGAGAAAGAAACGAGAACCAGGCTCCAAGACTGGAGATGAAATAAAGCCTGAGATTGCATACCTGGCTTTAGTCAGTCCCACAGGGGAAAAGAGGGGAGAACCCACCTTGACCAAAACCTTGACCCAAACAAGTGTCAAGTAGTAACACTGGGAAGCCCTAAGAGCATCACCACCTGAAGCCCAGGCCTGTAAGTGAGCCCAGAAAGGAGAAAGTGGAGTCCTGCAGAGGCCACTGTCTGGGAGACTCTAGAGGAGGAAGCCAAGGAACAGCCCAGCACTGGCCCCTCACCCCAATCTCAGCATCAGGCTGAGCCCTGCAGTAGGACAGGACCAGGTCCCATTTTGGAGAGACAGCATCCAGTCATGGAGCATCTGTTGGGATTGTATGGTTCCAGCGAGTGGGGAGTGGGAGTGGATGCTGGATGACTGGGGAGTGGGTGACATCCATCGTAAGAGGGGCACAGGATTCCCTGTCAATCTGGCATTTGAGGCTGATGCTATGGGAAAAGTTAGGGCAGCAAAAGACCAAAAATCGTATGTTCTCCCTCATATGTGGACATTAGATCAAGGGCAAACACAACAAGGGGATTGGACTATGAGCACATGATAAAAGCTTTAGCACACAAGGGAGGGGTGAGGATAGGTAAGACACCTAAAAAACTAGCTAGCATTTGTTGCCCTTAACGCAGAGAAACTAAAGCAGATACCTTAAAGCAACTGAGGCCAATAGGAGAAGGGGACCAGGAACTAGAGAAAAGGTTAGATCAAAAAGAATTAACCTAGAAGGTAACACCCACGCACAGGAAATCAATGTGAGTCAATGCCCTGTATAGCTATCCTTATCTCAACCAGCAAAAACCCTTGTTCCTTCCTATTATTGCTTATACTCTCTCTACAACAAAATTAGAAATAAGGGCAAAATAATTTCTGCTGGGTATTGAGGGGGTGGGGGGGAGAGGGAGGGGGTGGAGTGGGTGGTAAGGGAGGGAGTGGGGGCAGGGGGGAGAAATGAACCAAGCCTTGTATACACATATGAATAATAAAAGAAAAAGAAAAAGAGAAGTTAGGGCAGCATTTGTATTCCCAGCAAACCTGTTTTTTGTGTTTTCTTTTTTTTTTGGCACTGGAGTTTAAACTCAGGACCTCATGCTTGCTAAGCAGGTGCTCTACCACTTGAATCACTCCACTAGCCCTTTTTAGTGATGGGTTTTTTTCGAGATAGGGTCTCATGAACTATTTGCTTGGGACTGGCTTGGAACCGCGATCCTCCTGATCTTTGCCTCCTGAGTAGCTAGGATTACAGGCGTGAGCCCCCTGTGCCCAGCAGCACACCTGCTTTGATCCCTTAAAATCCTATTTCACGTCATCCTCCCACACCATTACGTGTGCAGTAATCTCATGGCCTTCGCCACTGACCTGAATTCTAGACTTTGCATAGCTCACAATTTATTCTATCTTTTATTGACCCAGGTGGGACTTTTCCCTGTTACTCTCCACCACAGAAACTTCTTGACACTGCCTTACAATCACATGCAATTCTTTCTGGCATCCTAACAGTGGAGTTACTAGAAAAGCCAGGGGAAAAATGCGATTTTTAGCAGCTTTGGCCTTTCCACCCAAGATTGCATACCTTCCTCCCTTCATTCAAGTCTTCTTTTAGGTAGTTCAGTAAAGGCTGGCACTGTTCTATATGTAGTTTTTAGGGCTGCTGTGACAAAACCCCACGACCTGGTTGGCTTAAACAACAGAAATTCAGTGTCACATGGTTCTGAAGGTCAGGAGTCCCAGAGTGAGATGTGGGTGGTGGTTCCTTCTGAGGCTGGAGAGAGACTTCTGGTGCTTTGCCTCAGTCTATGGTGTCATTGGCTTGTGGGTGCATTCCCTGACATCTGCCTTCACATTCTCCCTAGGTGTCTGTGTCCAAAACTCCCCTTTTTGTGAGGTTATCAGTCCTGGGTTACAAACCCACTAGTCCAGTTCTTCCCTGGGTCTCAATTTCATTATAACCTGTAAGGACTCTACTTCCAAAAGGTCCCGTTCAGAGGTATTGAAGTTGGTCCCCCAGCACATGCAGGGGGGAATGGCTTTGATTTGTAACAGCAGATGTCACAGGTATCACTTTACGTTTATGGTAAGATAGTGCAAGTTTTCAATAATAATATGCATGGACGTTGTTTTTCCTTACATTTTCCTGTTACTGGCTTTTAGAAAACATGATGTTTTGTAAATCTATTTGAGATACAGCTACATCATTAAACTGTATTCGTTCAAGTGAATTTAGTGCTTGTCTTGGATTTTCTACATGCAAATAACTAAAATCATGTCTCTGTCTTTTAAATACCTAAATTATTTCCCTCTTCTTGGTAGGCTTTCAAGAACAATGCTGAAGACTTATATTTGTAGTAAGTATATCAGAAGTTTTTCTATGACAATTATAGAAATGTCTCCCAAATATCAAAAATAAATATGATACTATGTATGTCTGTCTTACATACTCTTGCAAACATTTTTATTTCAAAGATAACACCCACAGGGACTGGGAACCCTTTGTATGTGACATTGACTTCTAAGTAGATGGAAATCCAGCAAGGCCCTGGCCATTCCCTTTGGGGCCTCCATGGCAATGTCTTTGGGATGTTTTTCCCATTCTCCTGAGAATTCTCTTGTCTATAGCTTTCAAGGGAAAAGATCCATGAGCCTGGACCCAGAACCAGGGCATCCAGCAGGATAGTGAGGGGCTCTCCTATTGCCAGGGCGCTCTTCTCTCCTGTCTCCAATGTGACTAGGCATTGCCAAGTCTAGAGCATCTTCATTCGACTTCTGCAAAGAATAAATGCTGACTGGAGGCAGGTGTGGCTGGGGTGTTTGGCGGTATTCATGAGTGACACTAGAACATGATTCTGTGTTTTATTCTATACAACTCCACTACCCAATAAGCTTCTGAGGTGTGCAAAACTTCCTTTTAACCCCCTCGAAGCATTCTAAGTAATGTGGGGATCAGCCATCCCCTTTGAGTTCCTCTTATCTTACAAAATGGCATGAGTACGTCGTCTCTGCTGAAGATGGACTTGGACACTTTCATTTCCTGTGAAGTTTGGGTCTGTTCAGAATTCTGATTTTTGGGACTGTTTCACACCAGGGAGGGAGGGGTTATTTTTAAAGCCTTCGATGTCATGGACCTTAATGACTGGCCTTTTTAATGCTTCTAAATCAACTGCATTTGTTTTTCTTCCTTTTTCCTTTCCTTTCCATTTGCTTTGTCTTCCTTCTGGAATTGTGGGTAAGCACTTGCTTCCAATCTTTTCACTCTTACACATTTCCTAGTAAATGACTTTAGGCTCTAAAGTCTCCTCCAAGAGACACTCCAGGCTATCTACTTAGTTCAGTCATTTCTGCTCACCTCTAAATAAACTGGATTTGGCTTTGATTTCCTTTGCTACACAAAAGTCATTTCAAAGCTTGTGCAAATCCAAGGCTGGAAGAGAAGGTGGGACTGCAACTCTTGAAGATTTAAAGCAGTCCTCACAGGAGAAGTAGGGAACATGAAGGAAGCCATCAGGACCACATTGGGGTACCTGGATCTGCTGTGATTTAGGGTGCTTGACTCTACGGCCCAGTCAAGGAGGAGCCCAGAACCTGCCCAGCAGCTGGCAGTCACTCTGATGGGCAGGCCATTGGGCCAGCATGGAAGCAGAGTGGGTCTAGAGCAGGGAGGGCACCAGGGGAGCCAGATGGCAGTGGCCAGGCAGCACCTCCACCCACTGACATGCTCCCATATCTCATCTCAATGCCCTGGAATGGACTGAATGCTAACCATGCCTGGCCTCCTCAGCAATTCTAGACAGTATTGACATTGTGTCTGTGTTGTTTAGTGTTGGTTGGAGCTACAGATCTTGTCCAGGCCCAGACAAATATCCAGTATTTAAAGTGTGTTACAAGCACACACTCAGAGCTGATTTAAGAGCTAGAAAATACTTTATGGGAAATGCAATCGAACCCTCTGCCTTCCCCACAGGTCTTTACATTCTAACACCTCCTAAACCTGGAAATTTCTGGCCCATCCCTGCCATCTCACTCACTTATCATGGCGGCCAGGCTGCAATCAGCCCTGTCTTTATGTCTCCTCCTCTGGAAAGGGCTCCTGGGTGGCTATCGTGTGTCTAATGCCCAGTCCACCCTGTAGGTCTGAAAGCCACTCAGGGCATGACCTTTGGGCCCCATTCCCTCACCTTCCCCAGCCCACTCCAGTCCAGCCCATCTGTCTTGCAAGCCCCATCAGCCCATCAAATTTTACAACCAGTTCTCTACTCTGCCTCATATCTGTTGGGCCAGGTTGCTCAACACTGATCCAGAGAGGGCAGCCAGACCAGGAGTCGGCAGCTCCCTATCTGTGTGCAATAAACCTGACTTCATAAGCATTCTCAGTCGGCTGGCTCTGGCTGCAGATTTTGCCAGAAGGCTTGGGCCCGCATTTCATCTGCAAACAATGGTGCTGGACCGCCCTTACACTCCAGCTGGTCAAGGAAACCTGAGACTCTTCTCTTGCAACAGGCGGACCACAGCTATGGCTGTCAGGACCTAGTTAGGGGTGATTCATGACTGTATCTGAGGGCACCTGGGCCCCTCATATGTGAAGAAATCTGACAGCTGCCTGAGCCGGTTTCTGACCAGGTTTCTCTGCACGCCCTTCAAAGGAGGACAAAGGTCTCACACCCATCTATCCTGCCAGGAAGCCGGAGAGGAAGGCCTCAGCCCGGGTCTCCCCATCCGGGGCAGGGTGCTCTGAGACTGCCGCAGATAAAAGGGGCCGTCACCATAGTCCCATAGAACAGAAAAAAAAAGAAATGCATTGCATTTTTGTACTCGTGCTCACGGCAGTATCGCAGTAGGTGATATTTGTCTGCCCATTGACAGACGAATAGACAAAATGTGGCATTTTTGTGCAATAGAATATTATTCAACCTTACAAGGTTGAATACAAGGAAGAAAATTCTGACACATTCCACAACATGGAAGAATCTTTAGGACATTACGCTAAGTGAACTAAAACAGTCACCAAAGGCCAAATTCTGCATAATTCCTCTTCTATGGGGTTCCTAGGGTAGTCAAAATGACACAGATAGAAAGTAGACTGGCAGTTAGCAGAAATAGATGGGGAACCTTGGTTTCATGGGTACAGAGTTGTAGATTTGCAAGATGAAAATTTTCTGGAGACCTACTTCACAGCAATGTGAAAGCTCTGAATACAAATGAACTGTACACTTAAAAATTGTTAACAAAAGGGCCACACACCTGCAATTCTAGCTACTCAGGAGGCAGAGGTAGGAGAATCATGGTTCAAGAGTAGCCCAGGCAAAGTTGGTGTGATACCTTATCTCAAAAACGGGCAGGATATGGTGGCACATGCCTATATTCTTAGCTACTTTAGAGGCAGAGGTACAAGGATCGAGGCCTGATTTTGTCCTGGGCAAAAGTGCAAGACTCTATCTGAAAACTAAATTAAAAACCAGAAAAGCATACTGCGTATGTATGACATGTATGATGCTTGCTTTTAGTGGGGTTTGGGTCCCACTGGTTCTTCTAATGAAACCACACACACCAGGATGCCCACCTTGATAAGTCAGGGGCTGATGGTGTGGTTTCAGTAACCCAAGTGTCCCTGGGCTGCTGTTTCAAAGTATCTGCTCCTGATCTTTCAGGTGACTGATGCACAAGCACTCACCAGAGGCCAGGGAGCCAGGCTCTGTCCCTAACAGGGCTTAGGCACATCAGCCCAAGGCTCAGTAGCCGGGAAGGAAAGACCCACAATAGTAATCCTGAAGGTTCTCGAGCTCCACCTGAGACAAGAGTTCTTTCAAGATTCAGAAGTGTCTGATGGGTAGTATCAAGAGCAGGGATGACAATAACTACCATCTTCTAAATTGAGGCATTTGCTTCAGCAGTCCTGTGGCGTGCTTACATGCCCACAGTCACCTCTAACAATCTGGGTCAAGTTCACTGAGCCAAATGGCTCTGACAGTTGGCCAGGGGCCACCAGGGATCAGAGCCACCAAGCATGGGAAACAGCACCATTTCACACCAAGCAGCCTTCAGAGCCACTGGCCTTTGGGACATGTGAGTGTGCAGTGAAAATTAGGCCACAGACCTAGGTAGAATAAGGAAACATGGTCAGACTCTCTGATTTACACTCTTCTTGGCAGGAACCCTGAAGGCACACTGACCTGGATTTAAAGCCCAGCCCTAGCATCCCAGCTGCCTAAGTCTGGGTAATGAACTGCCTCAAAATGTGTTGTCTTAAAATAACTATCATTTTTTTTATTTATGTGTCTGTGATTTGGGTAGGGACAGTGTCTCTGATGTCTCAGCATTAGCCAGGGTGGCTTAGAGGCAGAAAGGATTAGGATCACTCACTGGTACCTGGGCACTTGACACTGGCTGTCAATGGGACCTATGCTTTGTAGCCTCTCTGTGTGGCTGCCTGGCTGTCTCTCAACATGGTGGCCAGGACCCGAGAACAAGGTCTGGTAGAAACTGTGTCACCTTTTCTAATGGAGCTTCACAGTGACATGCTGTTAAAGCCAACTCATACTCAGGGTAAGAGACCTAAGTTTTACCTCCTGATGATAAAGGTGTCCAAGACATAGTTTAAAGCCACCACTCTTGGCCAATTTTATAGATAGTCCCTCACTTACAATGTATCAAGTTATGAATTATAGACTTTATGACGATGCAAAAGCAATGCACATTCAATATAAACTGTACTTTGAATTTTCAATTTGGAGCTTCTCTCAGGCTAGCAACATATAGTCTGATCCTCCCATGATGCCGGGTTGCTGCAGTGAGTGCAGCTCCCAGGCAGCCACAAGAACATGAGAGGAACAGTCAAAGCTCTGCAGTGTGCCATGCTGATAAGCTGAATGCTGCATGGGTTAGATGTAGCAATGCATTTCTGACTTACGGTATTTTCCACTTCCCGGGTGTAAACCATCATAGGTCAAGAGACACCTGTACTCATCACAAACTATGGGCTAGTCTCTCTGTGTCGTGTCTTAGATTCTGCATGCATGGGGTGGGTTGTGAGGACTGTGACTTGAGTGTGATAGCATAGTGCTATCCATTTATGCCTATTTATTACTGATCACACAGCCCTGTGGACAGAAGTCGGTGAACGTGATTACCACTTTGTAAAGGAGGAAAATGGAGCACAGTGAGATTTTGAGAGTTCAAGTACCCAAGGAAATCCAAGTAAAGAGCAAAGTAGAGGAGCCTCTTAACCCCAGGCAGGAAGTGCCCTGAAGTCCCCTGAGGGCAGACAGGGCTTTTCTTCTCTTCATGGAGAAAGATCACAGAAGAACTGTGCACTGGAGTAGAGAGGATCTTGGAGCGAGAGCAGAAGGATGGATGGGGGGAAGGGGGGAACAAGGTCATCTGGGAGATAATGGGAAATACCAAAGGATCCAATGCAAAACACTAAGGAATCCATTTTTTGCAATCTGGTATGATTTTGTTAGGGATTGGCCCACCAGACAATGGCCCACTGCTCATAAGAATTTAGAAAGGGCCAGAGAGTGAAATACAGCCTTCAACCTACCAGCAAGGAATCTCAGGTGACACCCCTGTCTACGCCCATTCTGGTTTCACAGAGCCCTGCCTCCAGCCCCCATGGCCTCTCTGTCAGGAGGGCTTTTCTGGGACCACTCCAGCACAGCTTTGGCCCTGGAATAACCTGTGCACCCCCTTCCAGGAGCAAGGCCAGCACTGTGTGCTCAGGAGAGCAAGACAGGACCACGGACAAAACCAGCACAGTGGCCTCAAGCTCTAGGGCAGAGGCTGCCCTCAGAGGTGGCTTCAGTGCACTCTCCTTCAACAGGGTGCCACCTTGGCACCTCTGAGGATGGAAGAGATGGGGATCACTCTGGTGACACTGCCAGTGCCTCATCCCGGATGTCCTTGTGTCTCGTTGGGACACCTCTCCACTCATCAGCCAGGACCCTGGGCACTTGGCTGAAAGCCAGTCTTGGGCAAGACTCCGAGGTAGGGGAGGGGGCAGGCCTGGGCAGGTGGTGATCAAATTCTCACTTTTCTGTTTCCCAAAAGAACTGCTAATGACACTTCTTTGGAGTCACAAGGCCACACAACTGCAGACACGTGTATGCATACATGCATGTGTGTGTGAGTGGATACACATGTGTATGTGTGCTTATGAGTGTATATGTGTGTGTGTATATGAGTTAATGCATATGAATATGTATTGTGTGTCTATGCACACACACAAAGGCTGGACTTGGTGATCTATTCATAATGATATGATAAATGATATGATAAAGGTGTGAAGAAGTCATTGCCAAGGTCACCAAGCATACAAAATTGAACTTGGTCTTTTTTTCACTCTCTCACCTCTCTGTTGCTCATCTGATAAAGCGAGTTGGAGAGTCCCATATGGAGAACTGAAACCTCAGGTCAACGGCTGAGGCAAATCTGAACCCTCCATCAGCCATCTGAGGGGGCTTGAAAGCAGCCCCTTCCCCAGGTGAGCCATGAAGGGATAGAGTGTGACTGGCACTTTGCAGCCTGTGAGAGACCCCGAAGCACAGCATCCAGCGTAACCTTGTCAGAGCGTGGCCTGCAGACACTGCACCATATATGCTATCGTTTGGGTTAATGTGTTGCACAGCAACATTCTTAAGACAGACCTGAGGGTCAGGGCAGTGCTGTTGTCACATAGCACATGGACAACACAGCAGAGGAAAGCTGGACGGGTTTTGAGAAGCGTGGTAGAGAACACCTAAATTTCGTTAAACAGAAATCCAAGCTTTGAGGACATCTTTAGTAAGTCTCAAGAAAACTTGAGACATGAGCTAGGAAATTAGAGGAAGGGGGATTCCGTCATGTGGTGGCAGAAGGTGAAGATACACTCGTCACAGGCCTGTGGAAAGTGGAACTTGTACCAGTTGAGCCATATGGCCTCTCTAAGAAGACATCCAAGCAAAACAGTGAAGGCACTGTCAGGGTTCTGCTTGCTGCTTACAACAAGATGTGAGAGGGCAGAGAGAAATTGCAGCAGAAACTAAAAAAGTCCCACCTGGAGCCTGGTGAGATCTGTTATCTCAGCTATTCTGGAAGCAGAGGCAGGAGGTTATGAGTTCAAAGTCAGTGAGCCCCTGTCTCGAAAGCAAGGTAAAAACAAAAAGAGCTAGGAAGCATAGCTCAAGTTGTAGAGCCATTACCTACAATCCCCAGCACTGCAAAAACGAAAAGAAAAGTTCTTACCTCCCTCAGACAACCAAAGATATTAAAATTAAGAATCTCTGAACAACATTCAAACCAGGTCTGGACAAAAAACCACTACTGTGCTTGCACAATCTTTTGTTAAGACCCCCAGAATGACCAAATCACTAGGGGCACATGAAGGGTCCTTTCTTTGCATGTATGCATGTGTATATGTATTTACTTATTTGTTCATTTATTTTGGCATGGCTGGGGTTTGAACTCAGAGCCTCATGCTTGCTCAACTACTGCTCTACCACTTGAGCCACGTCCCCAGCCTTTTTAGTTTAGGCTATTTTTCAAATAGGGTCTCATACTTTTGTCTGGACTGGCCTCAAATCATGATCCTCCTACCTACGCCTTCTACATGGCTGGGATGACAGGTGTGCACAACCATACCCAGCTTATTTGTAGAGACAGAATCCTGCTAACTTTTTGTCCAGGGTGGCCTTCAACCACATTCTTTCCCATCTCTTCCTTCCAAGTAGCTGGGTTACAAGTGTGAGCAACCTCACCAGGCCACAAAAGGCCCTTTCAAGAGATTAAGTGTGAACCTTGCAGTTCTTCCTAGTTGAATAATAGGGTCTTTAGGAAGCTTGAGAATATCCCTAAGCTGTCTGAATGGAAGTCCACAATAGAGAAAAACTTACTGATAAGCAATGTGTAGTTGTGGGTTTTTCCAATGGAGCAGGTCCCAATGAGATTCACAGAAGACCCACAAGTATTTTAGGAAACTGTATCAGCAAAAACACTACCAACTTAACCTGAAAGTCACAGAGAGAGTACTAAATGAAGACAGGCAGTTAGAACTCCAAAAACTACTAGCAGGAATCAGGCTAAGAGAGCACCTCTGTCTTTCATTTAAAAATTAAGAATGACTAAGAGGGCAAAAAGCCCAGACCTGGCAGCTGAGAGCTACAGAGAATTATTCTCAGCCAGGAGATAAGGTCAAGGAACCTCTGGTGTTTGCCCAGTTGAGTTTCAGGATGGCTGTGGACTCAGGTGTCCTGTAAGCCCCCCTCCTCTCCCCTTCGTGAACAGGAAAATTTATCCTACTTATCTATTGTGTACTGGGTGAGTCATAGAAAGAACTTGTCTCTGTAGTTCATAGGTGGATGTCAGCAATTCTGTCTGAGGAGCATTTGCCACCTTCTGGACTTGGCTTAAGCTGACAAGATTCTTAACTTGGAGCTGGTGCAGTGATGTGACAAGACTTTGGGGACCTAGTGAGAGGATATGAGTCACTGGAAGCCAGAGGGCAGACTGAGAGAAATGGCCCCCAGTGGTCTCCACCTCCTAAGATGACCTTGAATAACCCCCTTCCCATGAGGGGAGGAAGGCAAGGCTCTCCTGTTGAATTGTTCTACAGCAAAAGTGATAGGATGTCACCTCCAAGACTGGGCTTCCGTCATGCTTGAGCCTGCTGTCCTTGACTTTGTCACTTTGACCAGCAAACTGTCATGTCAGAGAAGTCCATGTGGCAAGAAACCAAGTACAGCCTTCAACCCAGAGCCAATGAGGCAAATTGCAGTGAACTGGATATCTGTGCCCCCTAAAATTCCAAGTAAAATCCTAAGCCCAATACGATGGTTCCAAGAGGTAGAGCGCCCTGGGGAGGTAGCTCCTTCATATCGGCCAACCCGTATGAATAAGATTAGTGTTTTTATTAAATAAGCCCCGAAGAGCTCTTGCTCTTTCTGCTATAGTAAGACGATGGCCACCTATGAACAAGATGTGGGACTTCACCAGATGCCAGATCCACCAGAATGTTGGCCTTGAACATCAGCCTCCAGAACTGTAAGAAATGAGTACCTGCTGTCTAAGATGCCTCGTCTGCAGTATTTTGTTATAGCAACCTGAACTGAGACCCACAATCCCACTCAGCACTTCCAGGGACCTCATGTAGGGGCCTAGCGAAGCCCTTCCCACCATAATCCATGCCCAGATTCCTGACCTGCAGAGGCATTGTGGCACTGTGTAGCTATTTTCAAGCCTCTGGATGGAGTGACTAGTTAAATAGGTGACTAAACCTGAGGAATGGATTAGCCAGCATCACTGGGAACTTAGTGAAAGTGAAATTCAAGGGCTGGGCCAGACTTTCCCAATCAGAACTTCCAGAATGGGACCAAGATAGAAATTCTATGCATCCGTGCTTGAGAATAAGGGTGACAAGTGCTGACTTCTGACTCCTCACGGCCCCCATGAGGAGCTGCATAAATGTGACACCTTGGTGATCACCTGACTACTGTCACCATTACTCCAGGTCAAGAAGTCCAGTGCATGTTTCCACTAACGGAGAGGACGACCTGCCTGCACAAGTGCCTTGGCCACCCTGAACCCTGTGACCTGTGGCATCCCCAGCAGGAGTGTAAGGGTGTCAATGTAGGGGCTCTTGAGAGGGATAGAGGGGTGGCTGACAGAATTCTCACCCTCTCCTGCCATGGACTGTCTCCCCAGCCTGTCTAAATGCACGAGAGGAAACAGACAGCCATGTTAGAGGAAAGCTGTGCCTGGCCTGCTGCTGTCCGTCCCTACTGCCTCCTACCCCGGCCCTAACTTGCTTCGCTGGCTGCAGAGTCCTCTCAGGACCCTTTGTCCCAGGCTCTGGCTTTTGAGATTAACACAGCCCCTAGGAAGACTAGGCCAGCAGACTCAGGCACCAACCCCTACTTGACACCAGAGGTGCTGCAGAAGTCTCTCCACTTGCCCAAGGGGACCCAGTGTTTCAGGAGCCAGTCCCTGGTAGGGCTGAGCAACTTTCCTAAGTGCTTGGTGCTCGTCCCCACACCAACAGGCAAGAAGCAGGTGGCCCTGTGAGGGACATGGAAAGGCCTCAAAACCAGGGCCACCCAGTGACCCGGCACATTTGCCTTCCGTGAGGCATGGATGCCGTAGCTGAGCAGAGCAGCTTCTCTAAGGGCAGAAGGAGCAGGGATCTCAGATGTGCTTAATGCTGCTAACTCCCTTGGAAGAACAGTGTTGTCTCTAACCAGCAGGAAGTGGGCCTGTGTGAGTGTTCTGAGTGGCTCTCTACATGTATGTGTGCGTCCACATACGTTTGCGTGCATGTGTGTGCACGTACATATACACATGGGGAGTGTGTGAGTGTGCATTCGTGGATGTGTGTGCATGTACACATATACATGGGATTGTGTGGGTGTGCATTTATGCATGTGGTGTACACTGTGCAGTGTGCACTTGTGTACATGCGTGTGTAAGGCTATGTGCACGTAAGCATTTCTCCAAGTCTTTCCCAACACCCTAAGCAATCAGCAGGCACCAGCAGGCCCTGAGGGTGCTACGCGCTCTGCATGGAATTGTCACAAACAACACCACTCCAAGTTCCAAATGAGGGGGAGGGATACAGCCCCTCATGCAGGCCATCGGCATGGCTGTGTAGACTTTAGGGTGACACCAATCCAGGCTGAGATCTTGGTCTGTCGCAGCCAGTCCACATGACTCCCTTCTCCTGTGCCTCTTGTGATGTGTGTTTAAATGGTTCGCCCGCTGGGCCTGCCTGGCGTCTGGCAGAGACCAAGTGTTCCAAAAAGGGTAACTCCCCTTCTTCCTTGTTCACTCAGGCATGTCACCCACACTGTGCCAGTAAGTTGGCCTCCCAGGAGCCGAGCCTAAGCATAGCTTCTAAAGGTGCTAGCCTCTCCTGGGCAGCACCAGTGGGGAGGAGTGCAGGAGGGCAAAGGGAAGCAACAAGGACAAGTTAACACAGAGCGACAGCCTCAGCCAACTCCACTCCATGGTATCCGGGTCCCCTGAGACGTCCCTTGGAGGAAGGGAGCTAGGCCGTCAGAGTCCCTACCAGCCAATCCTAGACTGTCTACTGTCCCTTCTAATTTTCTCCAGGGTCAGACAAAAATGGCTCTCATGGCAGTCCAAGGGCAAGTGCTCATGACGGTCATGGATGGTAGCTACAAGCAGCGAGACTGGGCAACTTGCAGGTGCGGCACACAGAGTAGATAGTGCAGGTACAGGTGCAGCAGTGCCAGAATCATCCTAGCTCCTCTATGCACACCTCCCTGCTCTTGAGGGATAGTCACAGCAGCAGAAAACTGGCTGTCAAGGGCCAGGAAAGCAAACACCAGGCTGTCCACTCCCTAGCCTTCTACCAGAGGATCCCAGGCATGCTAGCACTTTCCACCACCAGCAAAGGAGTGTGGGCGTGAGAGCTCCATGCGGACCTGGAAGGAACAGCACACTGTGTTGTAGCAATCCTTCCAGTGGACACAGATGCTGGCTCCAGGCCAGGAGGAGTTTTTGCAGATGACAGGTAAAGACTAAGCAAAGGACCCTGCTTGTCTCCTCTGCTACATGTGGCCTAATGGGATCTGGGGTGGGGACGTGGCATCTTTGTCACCTAAACCCTGATTCATATGCACGGAGTTCGTTAGCAGGACAGCAAGAGGTGTGGGAACCAGAGAGAGTGGAAAGGAAGAATTTCAAAATGACCCCTGTTAAGGATGGAATTATGTCCCCCAAAAAAGATCTGTTGAAGACCTAAACCTCCAGAGCCTATGACTGGGAACTTCTTTGGAAACAGATGATCAGGTGAGGATGAAGTCATCAGAGGGACCCTGAGTCCAATATGATAGGGATCAGAGACACAGCACACAGAGGGACAGCACCCAGGAGGGTAGAAGCAGAAACTGAAGAGACACATCGACAAGCCAAGAAGGGCCAAGGGGTCACCAGCAACACTCCAGGGCCAAGGCCTGAGCAGATCCCCCTCCCATCCTCAGAGGGATCCAACCCTGCTGACACCTTGATCTCAGACTTTAGCTTCCAGAACTGTGGAAAGTGAATTTCTGTTGTTTAAGACACCCAGCCTGTGGTGCCTTGTCATAGCAGCTCTTGAAGATGAATACAACCGCCAAGGAACACACATCGTCAGTCCAGGAAGGAGCAACTGTGCTCCTGTGACTTATACCAACACCCGAGGTCCCCAGAGCACAGAGCGAAAGCATTGCTCCCCACCAAAGTTCCCTCAGCCAGGGGACCCCATCCAGGACGAAGAATGGAGAAATAGCCCTTTCCACACTGGGAACAACCCACTTCCCAAGGCCTCTACCCAACACTTTTACCCTTAATTTTTCAACCTGCAGCATTTTGTAGGAAATATAATCCACATGACATTGAGTCACTGCTCTTAGCTCAGCAAAAAAAAAAATGCTTTGTAAGAATTGCTTTTTGTCCACCAGGGGCCTCTTTTCTTAGAAACAGGAAGTCATCGTTAGCCAAGAATAAACAAGCTTGGCACAAAGTAGTTTAGTTTTTCACACAAATTTCCTGATGGGCATTGCTGCTTTTAGTCATGACCCAGATTTTATTTGCAGATAGTTTTCTGTTGGTTCTTGACTGTTGAGTTCACATTAGACCCACCCAACCATGGGATTCCCAGCAGGCTGGGCTCTGCAGCTCTACTCACTTCCTCCCTCTCAGCCTTTGTCACTATGGGGTACATGACCAGGAGCAACTGGAGAGACCACGGGACTTCAGCAGGCCCAATCCAACTAGCAGCTACCATCAATGGAGATACTACTACTTGATGGTGGCATGAAGTGTTGACTCAGAACATGAGCTGTGTAGGATCATAGGCTTGTCACTCGGCTTCTCTAAACTTTAGTCTCCCTCTGTCAAGAAGGAACACTGACAGCCAACTGGTAAGGTTGAAAGAACTGAGAAGTTAGTGTGTATGCACAGCTTGGTACAATGCCTGGCACAGAGTCCACGTTCAATAAAGAGTAAGTGACATTTCTCTCAAAGGTCACATAGAGAATCACCAACAAAGAGCACTGAGAGTGGAGGACAGACTCTTTCACATGTTCTGTGACACCCTGGAAGCCAGTGCTGTTTCTGGCACGTAGTAGGAATGTCATCTAACATCTAATATTTCATAGCAATGCCGGCCCCTTGTGCATTTGCTTCCTCTTTTAAAATGTTATTGCTTCAATATTAATCCAATAGAGGTTTTTGTCTCCCTGTCAAATGCAACAGGGATGTGTTCCTTCATTTTTTTTCTACTTTAGCATGGTTATGTCAGATGCTGGGAGCCAGCTGAGTTATTCACACAAGGCCCTGACTGTCTTGACTTTCTAATCCAGCAGGGTGGGAATGAAAATGGTGGCTTCAGGGAGGGCTGAGAGGTGGCTAGCCACTGTCCTGCATCCCACTGTCTCTTGCCAGGCTTCCCTTGAATCTGGGCTGGCCTCAGTGACTTGCTCAAGCCCTAGAAGTTTTGGCTCTGCCAAGGCTTAGATCATAAGCCACACTGTAGCTCCCTGTGAGCTCTTGGAACTGGCCCCTGGGACACACCCTCCTTGGACAAGCCACCATCCTGTGAGAAGCCTAAGCCACATGGAGATGGCACATGTGGACACTTCATCTGAGATCCCAGAAGGAGCTGACAGAGGATAACCAACACCTGCTTCTAGACACCTGAAGGCACAACCAGAATATCCACTCAGCAGAGCCTTCAGATGATCCCAGCCTGAGACTCCAAGGGAGGACTACCAAGTGGAGCCTTCAGCCCACAGCACTACTTTTGGGTGCCACTAAGTCACTAAACTTTTGGGTGCTACTCTATACAACCAGGACAGTAAAGAAGGTGCGAGCAGGATGCAGGCACAGTGAGTGGACAGGACTTTAGGTATGATGGAGAAGGGTCAGTTTCTCTAAAGCCATGACAAATGGGTGGAGAAACGGGTGACAAGCAGCCAGGCACAGGAGGGGCACGGGAATGCTGTGGCCAGGCACTCTGACCGCTCACACTGGGCATGGGGCCAACCAGAAGGGGAAGCTGTGAGGAGGCATCAGAGGACAGAAGAGAGGACTGAGCTGAGACACATGGGCGGGGGCAGACATTATAAACATAACAGCAAGTCTCCCAAAGGTTTCCAGCAGGGAGTGATATGTCCCAGTGCGTCATCTGCTCAGCTGCCAATCAAGAGGACTTGGCATGAGAATCAGGAAGGAGATAGAGGCAAAGGCCACACAGGAACAGTGGTGACAGCAGCAGAAATCCCTCTTCTCCTCAGTGACAAATAGTCCCTGAATTGACTCCTCAGGAGCTCATGTCTCTTGGGAACAGCCCCTGGGCAGGGCACTAGAGAGAACCCAGTGCTGCCTTCAGGAACATCTAGCCCTGCAGAACTGAGCACACGGATCCCTCTGCCCGGATCTAAGGCCAACATGTCCTTGGAGAAGCAGAAGTGTGCTCTTGGTGGTGCTCCACCAAGAGCTTCCACCCTGCAGAGATGGCCTGTCTTCCTGTCGAATCACTCACCGATCTGCCTCCCTGGAAGGTTTTCAAAGCACAGAGGGTACAAGAACTTTTAACTTGCATTCTCTGGACAGCCCTGACTGCTGACTTCAAACTCGTAGTAAGTTGAGGTTTTTTGAATTTTCACTTTCCAAGAGTTTGTCTCCTTAAATAAAATGCTTACAAGGACTTCCAAACTTCTCTCCGACCCCAGGAAGAAATGCTCGGTCCAGGTCAGGTCCACCTGCCAGGAAATAAACCACACACAGCTGTACCTACTCCAGGCAACTAAAGGACTGGTACTTTTGTTTCTTGACCAGAAGTTTAAAAGCTCTGTTCCAGCAGGTCCCAGGAATGCAGGGGATGGGAGACTCCGTGCTCAGCCTGGTGACTGCAAGCCTGGGGCATTGACCTGTTGTCACCAGCTGGTAGATGCCCCTCTTCACTTTGACCTTGACAGAGTAAGGAGATGGAAATTTTTTTTTTCCCCTGGGGTGTATGAACTAATATGGTCCAACCCAAAGAGGAGGAGTACAGAGGAGGGATCAAGACCAACTCCACCTCCAACACTTGCTTAGGTTACTGTATCCCCAAAACCAGCCCTGCCACTCCCATCATCTGTGAATCAGTACTTCCCCTTTCCCTGTGAAAATGAGCATTTTACCCAACACAATCCAGATGCAAGGGGACAGGAAAGACACATTCCCTATGTGGCAACTTGGGCTTAAATGTGTCAACAACACTGCATCCTAGATTCATAGGCAGCGCCTTCCCACAAAATCTGCCCTGGGGAAAAGCCAGCAGTGCGTCCAGCTGAACGTTCTCCAGACACGATTCTGCAACAGCTAGTTCTCTGTTCCACCCTAGACTCCTTTTACTAAGAACTAAACACAGAGCAAATGTTTGCAATCAAAATATACATAAGAATGATGGTCTAATTACAAACAAACACATTTTTATCTCTGAAAACTGTAATTCACTTTCATGGAAGGAACTCTCTTTTAACACATATACGTAAAATATCTTGGGCAGCCCTGTGCCAAGATATTCAGCTTACATATTTTCATTTATAAAACTGGCCTGTCTTCATAAGTATTAGCTTGAACATATTTTCAACTCACTGAAGGAGACAGACTTGCATTTCATTAAATTTTTGGTATACTTAAAGACAGATGGACCACAAAATCAGGTCATTCAAGATTATAACATTACAACTCCTACTCAGAGGGAAGCTAAAACTTATGCAGACCCTAGAGTCCACTGGCCACTAGGGTCCCATCGTTCCACCCCCCGTGGGAGAGGGGGACCTGGACTGTCTTTGTCCGTAACAAAGAGCTGCCACATTCAACCGCCACTGGTGGCATGAGTTGGAAATTGGTGTGACCTAGACTTCACTCTACATTGTCATAGATGCCTTGGGTTCAAAATCTCTCCAGGAGAGGTCCCAGAAGATGTGAGCGCCATGAGCATAACAAGATTCCCACTGTGCCTCTGTCCTTCTCAGCAAGTTCATCTGAGCAATGGTGGCTCCACCTCTTTTTGTCCCTTCTGATCCTGTCTTCCACCACCCAGCAAGGTTTGACTAAATCAGTGAAGGCTTATCTTATCCTGCCTGAGACGTTGACCATGGAGAGAACCCTGATGGGAGCCAAGAGCAATGGTCCTATGCCTGGAAACAGCCTGCTGTGACCCCAAAATTCATAGGGTAAAATCATACCCCCAAGGTAATGGTAGTAGGAGGTAGGGCCTTTGGGAGGTGATTAGGTTGTGAGAGTGGCACCTCATGTCTGGCATTAGTGCCCTTGTAAAAGAAGCCCCAGAAACAGCTGCCTTTTCTGCCCTGTGAGGGCACAGTGAGACAACAGCTGTCTACAACCTAGACGAGGGCCTTTTCCAGAACCCAAGCTCCCTGAGGCCTTGATCTCAGACTTCTAACCTCCAGAACGTTGAGAAATAAATTTCTGTTCCTTCTAAGTCACCCAGGCTGTGGTGCTTTGTTATAGCAACCCAAAGGGACAGAACCTGATCTTGGGAATCCAGGGTCCATTACCAAAAGGACAGTCTCCAGAAGACAAATCAGAAGTGAAGTAAATTATAAAGTTAAAGAACCATCAAATGTACAGTCAGAGAATGGCTGGGTTCTTTGAGCACATCAATTTAATGACATGAGAAGAGCTATAAGATGACATAAGTTAAAGTAAGCAGGAAGACAAGGACCTTGGGAAAAGCATGTAGCATATTGCAAGTGAGAAAACAATATAGAATCATATTAATCCATGATTACAAATTATTGAAATTTTAATTATCTTTGCATTTCAACAAGTGATACATTCATCTGATTCGAATGCAAAGACATCCAAAGGACATATGGGATGTGGCAGAAAAGTTTCCCTACTGTCTTGGAGATTTTTTGTACCCAAACACCATGAGCATCCTAGCCAGCTTGTGTGGCCAGAGACTAATCTATCACACACATACACCAGAGCCTAGGCCTTGGTAGCAAGCCACCTAATGGAGGCCCATTGTCTCCCACGTTTTCTTTATGCACAAAGTGTCACGACCTTGCACAAGTCTCTCTGTGGTAATAGAACTAGACCTGCAGTTATTTTGACAGACAATGTCAAGTTGTTCTTTTCAGATGTTGCAGCATTTTTCAACTCTCACCAGCAAGAGAAGACAATGTCTGTCTCTCTGGACCTTCACTGAACTTTAATTTTTCCTAATCTCCTCAAACTTTGTATTGAACTGTATCCTACCTTCTGTAGCATGAACACATTCATGTCACATTCTTACTTCCTTCCAGATAATACCTGTGCCACCTATCAGGGTCCCAATGGACCCTGCCCTGGGTCAAAGGGTGGGCATGTTAATAAGCCTTACCTGACAGCTCCCAAGACTGGCTGCACTGCATGGACTCCCTCCAACAGTAGTTGGGAGTGGATGCTCTGGACCCTCCCCAACACTTTCATGGTAGGCAATTTGGTGACTGTGTAAGCTCACATCACCTGTGGTCTTCGCCAATGACTCAGGAAGTTGGTATCTTTTGTGGGCATGTGGACATTTGGGTTTTCTCTTCTGAGCAGTGCTTGTTTTCTGCTGCATTTTTTATCTCTTTCTGTTGACGTGTCAGAGCTCTTTATGTATTCTGCATATGAGTCCTTTCTCAGATCTACATTTTGCAAATATTTTCTCCCATTCTGAGGGCCTTTCATGCTCCATTGATGTCTTCTGAGGAACAGAAATGCTTAATCTTAATGGAGCCCCACTGACCAACATCTCCCCTTCATGGACCTTCTATGTCCTCTTTAATGTTTGCCTCCTCGAAGGTCATGAAGACATTCTGTTTTCTTTTGAACTTTATTGGTTTTTGTCTTTTGCATTTAGAACAATGATTCACCTACAATTTCCTCTGAGTTTAAAGGAAAACAGGCATTAAAATAAATTCTTGTCCATATGGCCATCTAATTGAATAAGTGCCAGTTATTGGGGAACAAATTTTCCCTCTGTAGTGCTGTGTCTTTTTTGCATAACTCAAGCTATCATACGTGGAACCCTACATATCTGTTCCTAGACTCTTTGCTTCTTCCGTTACATCGATCTGATTTTGAGCAAATATCATGCTGTCTGAATCTCTCTACCTTCCTAACAGATCTCTCCCTCTGGTAGTTTGTCTTCTAGTTTTTTCTGCTCCTTCAACATGACCTTGGTTTTGGGGAATTGAATTGTTAATTTTCACAAGTTTAAACAAATTGCTTTTTAAATTTTTCCATAGAATAATTTTGTAATTTTCATGTCTCTTATTTTGAGTGACGTAGGACTTTGTTTCATGTGCCTACTTAAAAATGACTGGTATTCCTTTGTCTGAGAACTATGTATTAGCATTTTTTTACTTTTTTTCCTTGACAGCTATCCTTTTTTTGTTGTGGATTTGTAGGAGTTCTTTATAAATTAGGGAATTAGCCCTTTTCTACTAAATTCATTGCAAATATTTTCCCAGTTTTTCATCTGTCTTTTGACTAAGCATATGTTGTGTATTGACACATAATTGTATTTTTACTATATTTTTCTTAGAAAGGATTTCCTTGCTCTATCTTAATCCATTCAAGTTTCTATAACAAAATTACCACTAGTATTTTGGGGTAGCTTGTAAACAACAAATTTATATCTCACAGTTCCGGAGGCTGAAAGTCCAAGATCAAGTCACCTGCGTATTTGATGTCTGGTGATGGCCTGTTTCCTGGTTCATGGATGAGCCTTGTCCCATTCTCTCACATGGTGGAAGGGGAGAGGCAACTCTCTGGAGTCCCTCATTCATGAGGGTTCCACCCTTCTGACCCCATCTCCTTCTAAAAGTCCATCTCCTAGGGGTTTTGTTTTGGTTTGGTTTGGTTTTTGGTTTTTTTTTTGGTGGTACTGGGGCTTGAACTCAGGGCCTCATGCTTACAAGGCAAGCACTCTATCTAACACTTGAGCCACTCCACAAGCCCGCCCTACCTCCTAAAATCATTTGAGGATTCCGACATAGGAATTTGGGGGAGAGGCAAAGCATTCAGACTCAGAATAATCCCAAAATGATTACAATTATTTTTAAATGTGCATTATATTTAAATAGCTATTATGAAAGAATGATGAAATTGCATGCAAATATTCTTCCAGTTACGTATTTCCTTCCGTATTGTTAGGCATTGTCACATACGGTGACACTGTTTTAAAATAAACGCCATAGTGAGGTTGTGGTATTGGTGCTTCTGGAACGTCCCAGTGCCTTGTCATGAGCAATGACATGGTCCTTCCGTGACCTGAATGTGCCTAGGCCATAAGGCTCTTCCCCCACAGAGGCCAGCACGGTCTTTAGAGGGGACTTCTCCGGATCTTCATCACTGTACCAGTTCATAAATTTGACAAAGGACAGGCCTCAGATTGCAGCTGGTTAAGTCCCCTGATGGTTCACAGGCCACCTCCCTTCCTAGCAGGTGCCATAGAAGTCTTTACTGTAAATTTAGTTCCTTCTTGTGGTGAGTACCCAGCAGTGTGAGACCCACAAAACCTGGACTTGCCTTCTTTGTCTCTCCAGGAAGCACCACACAGCATCTTGCACTCTCGAGATGTCCACAGACCCATCACCGTTTCCCAGACACCTGCTGCATCAGCCTGCAATCAAGGAATTGGATTTAGCTGGAAACGAGGCCAATTCTGGTACACGTTTAGATGTTTAAGGCCTGGGCCAAAGCTGGGTACACAGCCTGGGTGAGTGGAAGCTCTGTGAGCCTCCACTGCCTGGGGGATCAGCTGGACCTCTAAGCTAGCTAATCCAGATGGGTGGCCTCAGCAACTAGGGCACTGCCACCATATCTGGACACCTATCTCAGGCACCTGGGCAGTGGGGACAACAGGGCTCCCCCGCAGCCCCTCAGGGACTCTCCCTGGGTCTTCAAGACTTGGGTGCACTCAGAGTTTTTCCAAGAAAAGGCTTAGTCAGGGGAAATTACAGAGCAGCCCCCGGGGCCCCTCTCCTCCTAACAACTTTGCATTTTCTGCCCCTGACAGTTCACACACCTCTCACCACTTCCTGCTTTTCTCGGTAGCACGGAATAGGTCTCCTAACTTCAGCTGTGGGGCACACAGTAACTCAGAAAGAAAGTGAAACAGCAGCAAGTGGCCACCCACGGTCTCAGAGGGGTGCCCTCTCCCCACCCACATTTTCAAATTTCATAGTTAAAGAATTACAGTGGTGCAGATGCCCCTCAGGACACCTTTGAGTAAGAAGACTGAAAGGCCACTCATTGACCAGGACCTAAGGACACAGACTTTGAAATACTCAGCACCTGACATCTCTGGGTTACCAATGAGACTCAAGAATCCTAAGCTTGATGGGTTCCCTTTTGCTGTGGTTTGGATGTGGTTTGTCGCCCAAAGGTCCTTGTGCCAGAAGTTCAGTAACCAGTGTGGTGGTGTTGGGAGGAGGCGGGACCTTTAAGAGGTGGAGCCTGGTGGGATGATCTAAGGAGATCATGAAGTGTGCCCTGGGAAGGGGACACTGATCTCCAGGCGTGAAGGAGGGTGATAGAGAAAGAAAGTTCATAAAATCCTGAGCCTGGTCCCTGTTTTGAGATGTGATCATTCCTTTTCAAATACTCTCTGGCCATGCTGCCATCAGTCATGAAGTCTTTACCAGAGTCTGAACCAATGGGGCTGCATAATTTTGGACTTTCAACCACCAAAACTGAGCTAAATAAACCACTTTTCCTTAGAAAGTTAGCCTGTCTCAGGTATTTCATTATAGTAATGCAAAGCTTAGTAACACACCTTTCAAATGACGAGAAAAGCCCCACAACAGCAGATAGCATCCCTGCCTCATTTCTCCTGCAATGTCTTCCAGACTATTTCTGAAGGTCACTTTTCCTCACCAGCAAGGCAGGTCTCAGTGTTCTAACCAGAGACACACTTGATGGACTAAAATTTAAAAAAAAAAAAAAAGTTTCTTTGTTCACTTATTGTGCGACTGCTACAGAGTAATTGTGTCATTTTTGCAAATTATGCTGTAGAGGCCAAAACACAGGGGTTTTCCTGTGGAACCATGATTTTTGCATCCTTGCTGCAGATGAAAAGTGACCAGGTGTGGGCATCATGCACTCCTCAGTTTTGTTTCTCTACGGCAGAGGGGAAGGAACACGTGCTAGGCACTCAGATCTTACAGGGCATTTCCTCCTGGCGCTGTGTGTACAAGTCATCAGACAGAACTCTGAGGAGGGATGCAGGTGTACAGGGCTGTCTTGCTGATCAAGAGAACAGACAGAAAAGATCTTGTGAGAGCATGCCTGTGAGAGGGAGCACATGAAGATGGCTTCGGTCCTACTGCAGAAGGCAGACGTGCATCCACAGGGAGGTTGAAGAGCAGACTCTTGGCATCACCTGGAGCAGAGCAATGGAGAAGCAGAGGCCTGAGTGGAAATGGAGGAAGAAGAGCTTAGGTGTGGAACAGGGCAATGCTGGAGGCAATTAAGACCCAAGGTGACGTGAACCCCAAACACTTCAGGGGGAAGGAGAAGATTGTGATAGGGTGGATTTAAGGGGGAAGAGTGGAGCCAGTTACAGTTTAAACACCAGTGGGGAGAAGAAAGGCACCAAAAGTATGAAGAGATGACTTTATCACACCAAAGGTCATCACCAATTGTCAGGAAAAGAGGGGTAGAAATGGAAAGAAAGTATGGATTTGCAACCTCTGAGCTTCTCCCCAATAGTGGGCTCAATTTAAAACCCAAGAGTCAAGGGCACTGCCCTAGACAGAAGTGTTCCAATGGCCTCTTCAGCCTTCCTGCATCAGAACCTGATGACCTCCCAGGCTCACTGGCACCTGAATCAGCTGTAGGCTAGGACCAAAGCAGGGCAAGCTCCAGCTGGCCCCTGGAGCAGACCATGGTTAGAATGCAGGAGACAGCTTCTCACACTTTACTAAATTTGACAAAGTCACCTTAAACATGGTTCTCAAAATTTAGGAACATTGGCCCTAGCTCTCTATCCCCAAAGATTCTGAAAATTTGAACTACTCTGTCTGGTGTCCCTCTTCCCCCATCATGCAATCCAGACTGACATCCCTTAAAACAGTCATGACTTTTGACCAAGGCATTAAAATACATTTATCCTAAAAAGTGTCAAATGTAAAAGTTTCAGGTCTTTGGATCAAAGTGAACTTTATTCACCATAAAGCAGGAAGTAGTAGAGGACACGCGGCAGGGCTGGGTGTGTCCTACTGGCTCCAACCAGCATTCAAGAAACATAGCCACAGTGTATGTCCAAGGCAGTGAACCTCCAGGCCAGAGTTCAGGTCCCAAGTGCTGCAATTTGTGGACACCCAGGCCACGTGTGAGGGGAGACTAGAGTGAGCCTGATGTGAGTGGTTCATGGGCAGCAGGCCTCACTCTCCCAGCATCTCTGCAGTGACCAATCCTGGTACATAAGAACCTAGGGAGACCTGTCAGCTGCACCCCATCCTCACTCAATGAACCCCATAAGACCTCTAGCCTTGGTGTGGCAAAGACAGGATTAAAAAAATACAGTGTCATTGAATGCTTGGAACAAGTCAGGCAGTTCTCAAAACACACACACACACACACACACACACACACACATGCACACACACCAGCAGAGTCCTGGCTCCATCCTCACTGCCCAGGTCACTTCCTGCTTCTGCTCCATCCTGTAGCTCATAGTTCTGTCCTCAGGGGCTACTGTGCCCTCTGAATATAATGTGGTCAATGCCGTATCTTAATAGGCATTCAGTGACCACCAGTTGTTAACAAGATCATTCCACAAATGATGTGTTTTCAACACACATGCCACACTGTACATATAGAATATGCTATCTGTGCATCAGTTGATCAGTAGGTTGACTGACTTATGTACCTGTCTATCTATATAAATCACCCATGAGCAAGGCTCTTCCTATTTTGCTTCATAAGGATTTCTGGCCATTTCTTGGGAAGAGGGTCAGGGGATGATCACCTGTGAAGGAATCACTCCTCACTGTCACCATGCATCTCAATGAATTGCCCCCCCCCTCCAACCTCCTCTCACCTGGTCTTCCAGTTTCTGCCTTGGTAGTGTTAAAAGCAGGAGGCCACTGCTTTGGAGTCGGCTCCTGTCCTGGGCCCCAAAAGATCAGACTAAAAATCAACATGGAGTCAGCCAGGCTAACGTTTCATCACCAAACTGAAACTGAGTTGTTATCCTTCCTATAAATCAAGAAAGAAATAGAGAAATTCCCCCAAACGGGACATTTTCAATCAGCATGATAGTGGAGTGTTCTCTGCCTTAATCCTACACAAAAGAAAGGTAGGAAAGTGTATGACCAATCAGTCATTTTTCTATTGTCTCCATGTCCTTTTCTCTGTCTAGAAAACCAACCTCCTTTGCTTAGCTCAATGGAAAACTTTCCATTATATGGAATGAAATGTTGACTGATTTTGGAATTGAAAATAAAGCCACTTTCTTGGGAGCTTATTGTTTTCCCTGTTTGGGGTATCCTGGTGGTGTTTTGTTTTTTGTTTTTGCTTTGTATCATTTGCCTTGATTCTAGTCTTGACATCATTCCAGACCCTGAGTCACAATTCCTCTTCTATGGTGTCCTCTTACCCCTGGACTGCTCTTTCCTGGCCTTATCATCAGTAGTCCTTCATGATATAGTTCTGCTGAGCTTCAGCTGAGAGAGGCCTAGTGTCCTGGGGAGACAGCTTCTCTTTCAGGGAGCTCTGGGGTGGGGTAGTGCAGATGTTCCTGAAGACCCCTGCCTCCCAGCACATGAGGGACCCTCATGTCCAGTTTCTATGTGAGGATGGGGAACTTGCATGCCCTTGTGGTCCCACAGCCAGGCAGAAGTCAGAGGGGAGGTTTGAAGCCTATCTCATTCCCATCCTGGGCTTCAGGCCACATGTGGCTCCAAGCCTCTCCTGACAGGTTTCAGGGTTCATGGGGGCCGGGGGGGGGGTGGGGGGCGGAGAGGGAGGTGCTACAGCCGCCCTGGCTCTGCTGTAGGCATATGACCACATTGCCATCCTGTGAGTAAGTTGTCAACCAGGAACGGAAATTACAGACAGCCAGGATGGGGATATGGTCCAACTGCCTTCTCTGAGAGCTGGAAGGAAACCCTGCATGAGGTCTAGGTTCTTCTGTCTTCTGAGACAAGAACTAAGGAACAGGACACCCTGAGGAGGGGAGGTGCCTGAGCTCACCACGCCAGGAGTCTCATTTTATAAAGAAGGAAACACAGTTGTGTGTCACTGATTGATGGGCACACATCCTGAGGATGTGCGGTCAAGCAATTTTGTTGTGCTATGAACATCAACAGAGTGCACTTCCACAAATCAAGACAGCTCATCCTCCTCCACACCCAGGCTACATGTGCAACCTTGACCTCTATGCTACAGACCACACGGTCAGTGTGGTACTGCACTGAATCCTGTAGGCCATTGAACACAATGAGAAGTACTGTGTATCTAAACAAAGAAAAGGTACTGTAAAAAGACTAGGTGATGGGAGATTTTCAACTCTGTTACAACCTCATGAGACCTCCTTCCTATACACAGGCTGTCACTGATCAGAATGTTGTTAGATGTCACCTGACTCTGCAGTTTCCATGGTCCTCACAGGACTCTGCCAGAAGCAGTGACCCTGAGCCTCCCACTGGCCCACCGCCTTCCCCAGTGAATCACTGAGGTGTGAAGGACAGACATCGTGGGCCATCGTGGGCATTCACTCCACCTTTCTGCACTCGCCTCTTCAGCTCTGGGAAGAGGAGATGGACAACACTTGGGGCCACCCAGCTCTGACATCCTGCCGATCCCGGCAAGCTCCAAAAGATTTGTACATGGGGCTGAAGTAAGGAACACCCTGGGAGCCACAATGTGGGAGGCAGCCTCCACGTCTGCCTACGCTGGCCTTGAAAGAGGTCCAGGGCTGGAAGGTCCTATAGACTTGCCCCTGTCAGGCAGAACCAGCCCAGTACCTCTACTTCTATCAGCACTGGACATGGCTGCCTAGGAAAGAGAGGACAGCGGCTCCAGAGCTGAGGCCATTCTGATCCTGGAAAAGAGCAGCTGTGGGCAAACTGCTGACCACATCCTATAGGTCCCTTCTTGTAGGGGGTTAGGAACACGTCCCAGGTCCATCAAAGCTTCTATGCAGGTGCACGTGACATTATAATGATAATAGCCGTCCTTTGTCATGGCACCCTACATCTAGTTTCTTATCTATCAAGGACACTGCATGAGTTGCCCATAATATAAGCACCTGGAGGAGGGGTGTGCTCTAGCCAAATATGGGTCCTGGAAGAATGGTATGAGGAAAAGCAGCTGCAGTGGACTGCTCTCGGGAGGCATCCAGGTATGTGGTGCAGAATCACATTAGAGCTCACCAGCTCTAATCTGTGCCTCAGGCGCCCCCAGAGATGTGAGAAGCACCCACCTGGAGCCTCCAAAGGAAGCAGCACAAAGCACACATCCAAAGAAACCCTTAGCAACGGAAGGCTTCTGTATCATGGCCTCGTGTGTGGCCCTGCTGAGAGGCTCAAATTGGAATTCCAAGTATGACTGTGTCAACACAGAAGAAGGCGAGATACTTCTCTCTCTCTCTCTCTCTCTCTCTCTCACACACACACACACACACACACACACACCCCTCTGTGTCTTCCCCAACAATTACCCTGATCCTTCAAGGCAAAAGATAGCAAGGCAGAAAGAGCAAGCCGGGCACCTGGAGATGGCACCCAGCAGGGGTCAGTGCTGGAGGGGCCCAATAATGCTGTCAGACATGTGTCTGGGCCACAAGGCATTCAGTACCAGTGCACTGAGTTAGAAGAAGAGGCACTTTTATTATCCTCTTAGAACATAATCTTATCTCAGGTGAAGATAAAATTCCACATCCTTTGTTTCCCTGGAAATCAAAAGGTGGATCCACCATAGCACGTAGGTGGGAATTTCTGCCTCAATAATTCCAGGGGCACCTCCAACTTGCACCTGAGTTTGTTCTCATTTCTGGACTTTATGCAGCGCCAGGCCCTTGGAGAACCTCTTGGGTTAAAGGCTGTCTGTCCTGGCATCCCATGTCCAGAGGAAGTCACTTTTTCCCCCTGCAGTTTCCTTCTCTGTGAAGACGGGCTGGAAGAATTAGAACCAAGGCAGAACATGTGTAATCACATAACAAAATCCTACAGATGACAAGGGCTCCCTCTCTTCCAAGTCAGAGAAGGCAGGTTTGTTTGGGTGTAGGGAATAAGGCATAATCACGTGTACCACTGTACCTGCGTTTTGTATGGAATGACTACATTAGCTCTGTGACCAGTGAGAATGCAGAGTCCCTGCTCTGGAGGTGTGGCCAGCTCCTAGAGGGAGTCCAGCAGCTGCCCAGGCTACTTCACTTCCCCCAGTGCTCAATGGACCCCCAGCCCAGCAGCTTGGCTCTGCTCAAGCATCAATCATGGAGCAGCCCACTCAGCTCAGATCAGCTCCTGTTCTAGAGAAGTTCGTGTGGCACTGACCAGATAGTCCAGCTCCACGAACCTGCAAGAGAAGCAGGAGCTGATGGGCTCTGCCTGCTCTGGAGCTCAGACAGATCTTGCAAGAACAAAGTGTCAGCATTTCACAGTGACTGGAGGCCCTAAGGCACGTGGATCTGGCCTCCATCAACAGCACAGAAAATCTGCCCCTGGCATCTGCCGGACACCACTCTGTTCCTGCCAAAAGCACAGCAAGGGCTGCAGAGGTCCACAAGGGGCGTGCCACCCAGGCAGAGTCTGCCTTCCAGCTTTGCTGGGCTCTGTCAGCTGCCAACAGATATACTGTGCCCAGAGGAGAGCTAAATATTTTGCCCAAAGCTCTGATTATGCAATAACACTAAAAATTACCAAGTTAAAAAAAAAAACTTTTCTTCTTAAAAAAGCAAAATACTCTTGGAAACATTGAAGGTTATGTTGTTTCCTATGCCTGATGTTCAAATACTTAATTTTCCCTGACCAAAAAAATGCCAGGAAAACAACTTGCCTGTCCTGAAAACTGTTCTGCCTTCTTTTTTAAATTAAGATCTGGTACTTAAAAATAAATAAATAAATAACCCTTAGCGGCTAAGAAATGAGAGCCGGCATCCATGTTGACTCGAGTTCCTGACATGCAGTGCCTGTTTTTATTCTACTCATCTGTCGCTGTCCTTGATTTCATTTTTCTTCCTATGTGACCATGCCAAGGCACATGCAAACCCTTTGAAAGCAGAGGAGGAATTAAAAGTAAACACCCAAAGAGACACTTGTAAACAAGCAGGCACAGGTCTTGGTATTTGTGCTTGGTAATCTGAGGAGTCCAGAACTAGAAATGGCAGGAGAACCACTGGACCATCTAAGGTCCATGGCCCATGCACGGAAGTTCAAGCCTTCCTCATCTGGAGAGGAAAAGATAGGGCGGGGAGCACCAGGTGTTTCAAACATCCATTACTGTGTAATAAATCACCCCAAAACTTAGTATCTTAAAATAATCACTCATTTTAGGACCACTCACAGTTTCAGGAAAACTCAGCTGGGTGACTTAGTGGCTGGACCTGCAGGAGGCTCAGCAGGTGTGTTGTCACGTGGGCTCAGTCTCCACCATGTGCTCTCACTCGGTGAGCTAACTTGGGCTTCCTCACAACATGGTGCCACCAGTGGTAGGATGCCATGCACGTTCGCAGCTAGGAGCTAGGAGCCAGCACTTCTGTTAGATGCTATGGGTGTAGCAGTCCTGAAGGAGGGCCAGGCTTCCTGGGGAGGAAACAGCCCTTGCTGCTCTGTCGGCTGGATGCCAAAGACAATGTGAGCGTATCTTAAAACTGCCACACCTGTACCCTAACTGGAAGGTGCACAGGCACATCATGGGCAAATTTCATCTCCCATGGTCTCTGAAAGTTATGACAAAGAGAATTGGAGCCCCTGCAGCACAGCTGAGCAGGCCTGTGTGCAATAAGAGTACTGGAGGAGAAACACTCTCCTCTGAGGGAACACTCTCCCATCAGCCATGTGTCATACAGATCCTCTCCCAGGCCCTGCCAGCCCCTCACCCTCAGGCCAAGCATATGCCAGGCTGCTGGCTAGAATCGGTGTGCCCCCGAGGAAGGGGCTGCCCATCAGGCACTGCTGCCGCCTGAGTGCATTTGGCTCTGTTTTCCCAGGAACAATGAGAACACTACAGTCTAATTAGCCTCTGGCTTTGATGCTGCGAGACAGCACAAAATGTGCTTCCTCATTTAAAAATTTTAAAAAGAGGTTTTTAAAGTATAGCAACTGTGTTCCTACTCTGAAACCCATCCCTTTGGCCAATTCAGCTGTACCTCTGGATGGCCCTTGGATTTTGAGAACTGTAATAGGTAGAAGACTGGTGAGTGAATGAATTCACAGGCTACCTGAGCCTCAGAAAAGACACAGACAAGACAGGCCAGTCCAGGTAAGTTCTGGAGAGCCCGACTGGGCTGGCTACCAAGAGTTCTGTACTCTGTGCAGGTTGCCAAGGCTTCTGCTCCAACCTTGGCCACCCTGGATATCCCTGGGACCTCTTGCTCAACCCACTGTGCTTGCAAACAGAACTTTGCTGACCTCCCCTTCCATGCTGGGGCAGTCTGTCTGTCGACACAGCCAAAACTCCAACACTGAAAGTCCAAAGTGAGGACCCCAGCCTTTCCAGCTCTGAATCCCTGCAGGACCAAAGTGACACCCAGGAATAATATTAAGACAGAGCTGACCTTACGATACTGTCTTTCCTCAGGCACGTGCCCCAGGGATCCCTCTGCAGGAATGACACTTTCAATACATATGCCATATCAACTCTACTGTCCCTAAGGAAGACCAGAGTCGGGAGGAATTCTGGTGATTTTGACCCCATACAGCAAGTCACACAGGAATTAGAAGGGCTTTAGGGGTGTGTGAGATAATGTGCTGACAGGAAATGTTCTGTAACTTACCTTCATTGCAATTTCTTTCCCCAGTCACCGGGACCCAGGGAGCTTGCACACATGGGAATCACACCTGTAGAAAGGCACCGCAATCATCCTGATTTCCAGCAGATCTTTAGCTTACACTTCTCAGGGATAAGTCTTCACTGCCACTGGGGCTCCCCCATGGTTCTAGGCAGCCTGTAGGCATTCAAAGTGGGCAGTGAGGCCATAACTGCTCCCCCAGGCTAAACAAGGAAACTCAAGCTCAGAGAGGGAAAGTGACTTCAGAATCGCCAATCAGCCTCAGGCTGACTTCGTAGCACAGTGTACCTGTTGTGAATTCTGGCTTGTTTGGTTTTTGGTTTTATTTTGTTGTTTGAAGCTAGTCTCACTGTGTTGCTCAGGCTGACTTTGAAATCCCTGGGCTCAAGTGGACTCCAGTGATCTTCCTGCCTCAGCCTCCAAGTATGTAGGACTTCAGGCAGCCACCAAGCCTGAAACTTGTTTCTTTATTTTTATATTGAGCATGAGGACTCACTCCAGGGTTATTAGCACAACTGCAGAATTAGCACAAAATCAAACTCTCAGGCAACACGAATATCTCCAAGCAGAAAGCATGGGACTGAAGGGGCGGGTGAAGGGGTGGAGTCTGCCCATAAGGTCACCCTCCACTGCCAAGCTGCATCTGTGAAAGGGCAGATCCCTTGCATCCTTCCTCCAGGCCACATCTGATGGAAGCAGGTGCTCTGACCCAGGCCTCACGTGGCTGGAGCTGCCCCCATTCACTGCAGGGGCAAGCCTCGGGTCAGCTGCCTCACCTGCCTCCCAGGACGCCAGAAGCCAGAGCCTCACAGACGCAGACAGGCTCCAGCCCCTGTCACCCCTAGCAGCTGGGCCTTTGTGCAGGAGCCTCTGGTGTCCTCTGATCCACAAAAGGCCCTGACCCCCCTGTTGCCCTCCCCAGCCTAGGAGAGGGATACCAGTGCCCAGTGACCAGGAACACCAATGCCTGCTGCTCTGAAACCCGCCTGTCACCAAAGCCTCCACATCTGTGGAGGCCCACAGATGTGGAGGGTGGGGAAAATGTCTTCCTGTGAGCTTTCCCCCATTTCTTCTTTTCTTTTAAGGAATTAATTTATTGATATAAATTGATAAATGAGAACCATTTACATTTATGATGTACAGCATGATACTTTGCTATGTGAATACTTTGTGGACTGACTAAATCATTTGCACTTGTGCTTATTGTTTTGTGTAGGAACAAAATGACGCTCCTAGCAACTTTCAAGGACATGCTACATTGTCAATAACTGTAGTTACTGTGATTTAGAACAGAACTCTTGGGCTTACTCCTTCGGTCTTACCAAAATTTTGTACCCTTTGACTGACATCTCTGTATCCTCTCAGTATCAGAAAATGATATTTCACTCTCCGTTATAGGAGTTCAGAGTTTTACACTCCACAAATAGTATCATCATTGGCATCTGTCTTTCTGTGCTCGGTTTATTTCAGTGAACATAATATCCCCTAGTTTCATCCGCGGTATACAAAATGTCAGAATTTCCTTCGTTTTTACAACTGAAAAGTAGCAATGGACACTAAGCTAGTCCTAGCAGGTTCAACACTATTTCAGCAAAAAGAGATTTAAGAGAGGCCAAGCCTGGCAAAGGAACCACCCCCTAGAAAATGCAAAGCTTTTTAGGGCGTTGAAAGCTGGGTAATTGAAGACTCATAGAAGAGTTGAAATGACCTTATCAAAGAGCAGCAAAATACTTTTCCTCTGGTTGATAACCTCCCCCTTACAGCCCCAACAGCTATGGCCTGCACACCCTGTGCTCACACACTGACTACCAGCACCTCCCTCTATTCCAGAGCTGTGCTGGTGGCTGGCAGGATGCACTGCCAAGGGGACAGGCTTCTCCCAGTTTCCCGTGCCCACCTGCCTCTTCACAGAGATAAGAAATTCAGCTTCTGCATGATGAACAGCTGGGAACACATGGAGTCTCATTGGCCATGATTTCCTCTCTTCCCTGTGCATCAAGCAGATTTCCATGAGTTTTGGAGCCAGGACTGACTGGTTCCCAGAGCAGGGGCAGAGCTGACACAGATGCCTTGGGAGGTTTTCCTTTCTAAATCATTTACTCCAAAGCAATCTATAATGGCTTTCCCATATCTCCCTCCACTTCCCACAGAGCTGGACCCATGTACTTGTCATGGCCACAAACAGGACCAGAATAAGTGGCAGGCCAGTTCTGTCCTCCCAAATTCTGATCTGTGACCAATGGTCATTTTCATGCATCCTGACACATTCTGAACAGAAAGCAAAAATGGTGAACATGCACCTCCAAAATCCCGGAGAAAAGACGCGATTGCTGTGTGACTACCCAAATGAATGTCCTCCTTCCTATAGAGTGGTGGAACCTCCTTGCACTTTTTTTTTTTTTTTTGCAGGATTGGGGTTTGAACTCAGGGCCTATACCTTGAGCCACTATACCAACTCTTTTTTGTCAAGGATTTTTTTGAGATAGGGTCTCGTGAACGATTTGCCCAAGTTGGCTTCAAACTGCAGTCCTCCTGCTCTCTGCCTCCTGAGTAACTAGGATTACAGGCGTGAGCCACCTGTGCCCGGCTTCCTTGCACTTTCTTTTTTTTTTTTTTTTTTTTTTTGGCAATAAACTTCAGGGCTTTATTCTCCAGAATGGAGGGCCATACCTTTGCCCACCCACCCCCCAAAACTTTAAAATTTTTATGACTCTCAGATCCTCCCACAGTCCTCTTCAGGACTCCATGTGAGCTTTTGCCAACGGTTCAAACCGAGAAATTCTTACATGTTCTTCCCTTAAAGACACTGATACCATTATTTACTGAATTCACTTTTACACTGATACTAGAATTTATCGCTAAACTAACTTAAGTTTGGTTGGTCCCTCTTACATCAGTGCCAGCCAGCTCTGGGACCCTGACGACAGGCGACAGGCTTAGGTAGAAATCATGGGAAAACTTGCCCCTAGGTTTGCACCATCTGAATCTTTGCTCTAAGAAGACAACTGCCTTTCTAGCTTTGGCATCTGGCACACACCCTTTCACACTGTGCTATCACAACTCAAATGTGTCCACATGTGCCTCGGCCCCTGCTAGCTGCCAGGTGTGGAGTAGACTTAATATATTTCCAAGCTGCTGACATCCAGGTGGCCACATTTTCTCCTGAAGCCTCAGGCCAATGGGTCCCCACCCACACCTGACTGATTCTCAGGACCACTAGATAGCAAGGAGCTGGTACCAGCAGCCAGGCACACTGCTATAGAGAGCACATCTAGGTGACTGGGCCTAACTCCCAGGCATCCCTTTGCAAACTGATTGCACATCCAAAACCGGTGCAAGGACTTTTTACAGAAAGATAATGTCCAGTCTCCTCCTCTCCCCCATCCCCAGGGATTCAGATTTGGGTGCCCTGGTATGGAGCCTGGGCATGACTTAATAAACAATCCAACTGACACAAGAAGGGAAAACCCAAATGCAAGATTAGCTGAAAGGTGGCTAATTCAATACAATAATAATGACTCTGTGGATAGAGAGAACGGCATGTCAGAAATGATACTTGAGACATAGCCACCACCAAGGGAGCACAGGGCATCTCTGGGACATGGGGCCCTCCCTCCTGGCAGTTGGCTGAACCACGACATTTCTGCCTCCACCACCAGATCAGCTGTGGGCTTTGGCCCTCTTTGCTCAGTGGAAATGTTCCCACCAAGTGACCTGACAGCCTCCCAGGGGCACAAGCCAGGCACTTGGGTCTTTCTACTAAGTCACATTTTAGAGGCACCCCATCTTTTACAGTGCCCCCAAAGAACAGTATCACCTTTTTCTTAATTCATTCCCCTTGGGGGACATGAGGGGCCAGGGTTGTCCCCATGGCAGGTGTACCAGGAACTGAGAAGACCATCAAGCCTGGCAGAGCTGCCTTGGGCCTTGAGGGTTGGCAGACTTCCAGGTGCACCTCTACCTGGAGGGTGCAGAATAGCCACCTATGCACTATGCCTCAGTTGTTTTACTTTTCTCTTTTAACAGTTGTATTTTGACATAATTTCACACTTAGAAAAAGATTGCAAGAATAGTACAAAGAATTATCATCTGACCTTCACCCAGATTTCCCAAAAGTTAACATTTTACCACTTTGGCTTTCTCTCTCTTCCTTTCTCCAACCTCAGATTGAACCTTGGAGGCATCTGTACCGAACATGTACAAGCCTTGTTTCTTGTCATTATGCCCTAAATAATACGGCATAACAACTATTTTTACAATGCTTACACTGTATCGTGTACCATAAGTCATCTAGAGATAATTTAAAGCATATGGGAGGATGCAGATTGAGTATGCAAATATGCCACTTTATATAGGGAACTTAGTATCCAAGGGGAAGACATGGAGGGATGACTGTATAAAGAGAGATGTGATTTTTTTCTAAGCCATAGGAGAGGAATGCACAATTTTTTCTACATAATATTTCCTGAGACATCAAGGGCCTTCCCTTAGGTACCCACAACACAGTCCTAAAAACCTGGACCTTAACATGGATGCATACTACCATCCTGCCATCCAGTCTTGATCATATCGTGTCAGTTGTTCCTGCCATGCCCTTTACGGCAGAGGGATGTAAAACTGAGAGAAGCTGCTCTCAGTTGACCTGTCACTATCCAGCAGATCCCAAGCTCCTCTGTCTTCCAGAACCCTGGCATCTTGGGGACCGCAGACCACACTGGTTTGTCAGGTGTGCCCTCAAGGTCAACTCAGCTCTTACATTTGGGGCAGGGCACAAGTGCAAACCCACAAAGCTTCCTCAGTGCCCCACAAAGCATGGAGGAAGCCACTGCAGTCCATTGGATGCTGTTTCTGCCAGATGAATGGTTTTGACTTTGGGGACAGACCCAGCACACTCTCATGGGCAAAAAATCCTTGCCTTCACCTTCTGATGCCGTGTGGCCAGGGGTCTCTCTCAGTGGTTGCCCAGGACAAACCTACAACTAGAAATATGCCTCCCTGCCCAGGGGATGGTCACTGCATGGGGTGCACCATGGGCAGGCTGCCTCCTGCCTGCAGCCCCCTGGTTGATTGGAGGCTATGAAGTGTATTTAATTTAGCCCAGTGAATAAATTAATATCCACACAGGCTGCAGCCGACATCTCCCTGCTGTGGGGCCCTGATTGGATCCCCACCCATGGAAATCAGGGGCACTGGTGTCTCTGCTGGATGTTTAGGGGGCTTGGCTCCTGCACCCCAGCGTGGACACAATTGTTATGTAAACACAGAGCCCCAGCTCAGGGGTGGCTCGCCCATCTGCTCCACGGCACACTTCTTGCTGCCCTAATCATTTTCCATCCTCTTAGGTGAAAACTTGGGAAATGGAAGGACTCTCAATCTCCTTTTCATTTGCAAACGAGCCATTTCGGCTAAGCCTGGCTCCCTATTCTTCTCCTGCATTTGTGTTTGTGAAAAGACCCGTCTCAAATTTCTGGGGCAGGAGCAGCTGCTTCTGAAGCTTCTTTTCACTGGGCCCGGCTCCCCCGGCCCTGGCCCCGCCTGCTTCCTCCTTTTGTCTCTGTCAAAGCCAGTGCCCCCTCCCCCCCGCTCTGACCCCTGGCCAACTCGGTGCCTCCTCTTTTGTCAGCCTCCCAGACTAGTTTCACCCTAAATCAAGCATTGTTTGGGCTCCTGAAGCCAGCACGTGCCCACACCCCCTAATCTTTTAATTTCACCCCGGGAGAAAGCAGCTGTTAGTGATACACGCAACGCACAGCTGTTGGCCGGGCCGGCTGCCGGCTCCAGGGAACAATGAAGAAGAAAGACAGAGTTTGCAGGCTGCAGGAATATGTTCATCTCCTCCTCTCTTTCTTCTTCTTAGGGATTTTTTTTTTCTTTTTGCAACAGTTGGCAGCACGTGCTGTGAAATGCTGTCCTGCTAGAAAAGCCACCCTGCCCCCCAAAAGGCGTGTTTTTTTTGTCTGCACCCCTTCACTGCCACACCCTCCTTGGTTTGCACTTGGGCTCATTTCAGAAACAATCTCTCTGTTTCAAAGATCCTGGCGTGTGGCATGAGTCCATTGCTACAAAAATGATCATCTGATAAATTACAGGGTGAGATTGAGATGGGGAGACCAAGGCCCTACGCTGGCTTTCCTAAACTAGCGGGTGCTCACCTGGGGCTGCTGGAGCCTGTGGCACTGGTGTGCGTGGGGATCAGGAGCTTCTTAGTGATATCAATGCTAGGAGTCCTTGCAATGAGTCTGATTTGGGCTAAAGTTACTGGAGCACAAGAGGACATCCTGCAAACATGCATTAGCAAGGTTAGCCTAGCCCAGGAGGGGGTTCCACCAAGCATTGAGAGCACCTTGTCCTCATGTGCTGAATGTGGGAGGCCGCAGAAGCTAGATTTTCTGGAGCCTTTCTCTGAGCTTTCTCATCTGTGGCCCAGCAGCCTGATTCAGAACAGCACTACCCCGAGCTGCAGATGTTCTCCCTCTGCAAGGCCAATCACCTCATCTCCTCAGGTCATAGGGAAGCAGGGGCTGGAGGGAGTCCACAGCACACTGCCCCATGTAAGCGTGCACAATGATAGAAGGTGTGCTGTCTGCACCGATCAACACCCCCATGGAGCCCAGGATATGCAGCTGGAGTAAAATGGCAAACTTTTTTTCTTATTTCAGTAAATTTAAGTAGCCACCTGTGACAAGTAGCTACTATATCAGAAAGTTTGAAACCACATGACTTTGAAAAACAAAACTGCAGATGCCTGGGTCTCATTTCCAAAGGGTTTGATGCAACTGCTCCAATGCGTGGCCTGAACATGGACGTTAAGTCTCCCCAGGTGGCTGTGATAGGTGGCAAAGTCAGGAAATCCTGCTGCAGACTTCCTGCCCCAAGTCTGCTCTCCACTGTGCATTTGGAAGGCACTTGTTAAACTTGCTGTATCTGAAATACAGAAGGTTTTTAAAACAATTATCCCATTTGATGATTCCTGAGAGGCAGGCTGCACTCAGGCATCTTCCCCTCATCTTGACATCTGTCCCTCCTCTGCTTGTCATGGCTATGGATACAGGGCTGTCACTGCCCAGAGAGGCTTCGTGCAGCCACAGGTTGGCCTGGGCCTCTTTCCACCCACTTTATCTCACCTGGTAAGCAATTGAAAGATGCTGACAGAAACCTGATGCTCACCAGAGCATATGGTGAGCTGCACACCTGCCTGGTGTGGGACCTGGGGGGCCGCTTAGGGGTACAGGGTGGCTGGTTTGGGTGCTCCAGGCCACAGGCAAAGAGTCCAATTCATTTGCATGCTGGACGCCTGCCACGTGCCTGGACTCCAGGCAGATCTGACACGGCATGTCATTGCTTTGAAGATCTGCAAATCTGGAGAAAGCTGTGCCTCAGACAACAAAGCCACAGCCCATCTGGGACGCGTGCTCAGACCCCGCAAGGGTAACAGGCACATACAAGCCCGCCAGCAGTGTTTTATTCTGCAAGTCAGGACCATGTGGAGGTCAAAACTCGCTGTCCAGAGGGCAGTTGCTGGGAGTCAGGCTGATGTGAACCTGGGAAGCTGGGCCAAGGCAATGTTTTTATAAGAACCAAGTTCCGGTAGTTTCTGTTCTTGGATATCTCCTTTTCAGACAAAGAATCGCAGTTTTTAACCCATCTCTATAGTTAAGAAAAATGGAAAGGAACTGTCACGTATTGATCACGTTATGATAGGATATCTCTTCTAGTGCTGTTAATTGCACGAGGCAGTTAAGCCTTAAAACTCCCCCAAAGAAGTTACTTCTCTCTTTCACCAGATGCAGCACACATAAGCAGAGACCTTTTGCTCGGCTCTGCACAAGCGTGTAATAACAAAGACAAGTGTGTGGGGCCGATGTGGATGAATTCTTGCTCCTTAACCCTGGAAAGGGTTAAAAGTCAATCCAGCCAGGGCAGCCTGCCCCTCTGACCTCAGTGTGGTGACCGGGTTATCATAGTGAATGAGCTTCCTGTGAGGTCAGGCAGCAGCCTCCAGCCCACCTCGGTCATCTGTACAGGCACAGGGACAGCCACACACTGGATGGAGGCAGAGTTTGCAAAGGCACAGAGGACACCATGTGTCCTGGGCGCCTAGGGAGGGGCACCCCATAAAATATTGTGACACTTGAGGCCCTGCTAATGGCTGCAGCTGAAGGCAGGTGGCCAGTGCACATCCCTGTGCACCAGGCCTGCATTCCTGTTTCTCAACCCCACCCACCCCCGAGGCTGAGAGTAAGGGAGGAGGCCCTGCAAATTGGAGGAGGTGGAGGTACCTCACCGCACTGCAGCAGCAGGCTGAGGAGGGGACAGACAGGCAGCTTTAGGCCATTAGCAAAGAACAATGGGACTGAAAAAGTAATCCCAGGGAACAGAAGAGAGAGTTGCCTGTGCCAGCAGACAGCAGATGGAGGGTGGCCTGGTTGCTGGGCAAAACTCCTGCTGTTGCAGCTGAGTACAGGAGGTAGAAGCTGGAGGCCCAGGACTCCTCCCAACAGCACTGCCCTGTCCCCCAAAGCACTTCACGCAATGAACTTCCTGGAACCCTTGACCAGGAGTGGGGGTGGGCAGGGCGGGAAGGGGGACATGTGTTCTCAGCCTGGGGGTGTAAAGACCCCTTTGCCATCCTAGGAGCCGTCACCCTGAGGAGATCTTCACTCATCTGAGTCCCCCTAAGTTCTGTCTAACCAGGTTCTCTCCACCCTGAGCACTCAGACCACAGGGACAGCGGGGGAAAGGGAGGGGACACATACATCTCATCTTAGTCCTGTCATTGCCTCTGCACACTAGTGCTGCACTCTGCTGAACTGTTTTGATGTAGGATGAGCCTGCAGAGGTACCTTGAAGGCAGGCAGGGAGCTTGCACCCTGGGGATATACACATCAGGACCTACAAACTAAGGGTGGACACACTGGGGCTTGTGAACACAGGTAAGCACTCTGGGGAGGTGCACACTGGCCTAGACACTTGCACTCCCCATACAACCCAGAGGACCTCACTCACTCTCTGTTAAAGGGCCCACCTCCAGCCTGCCTCCATGAAAAAGCCACCCTGGCTTGGGCGGTGTTGCAAGAGCCAAAGCAAGGAGGTTGGGAAACCCTGTCTTCCTCTCCCATCTGTCTTCAAATCCCTATTCCATCTTCTGAGCCTCCTGCTGCCTGATGGTCCCAGCAGAAACTGGTACTTTTTTGAAGGTGAATGTCTCCATTTGCACAGTCCGTTTTCTGATCTACAGCCTGCTCAGCCAAAGTTAAGCCTTGCTGTTCACATTAGGGCTCACTCTTGCCTTTCTGCTTCCCAGCAAGCAACCCCAACCATGACTGCCCCTTCACCTTCTCCATGCTAGGAAAACAGTATTTCCAGAAAACAGCTCCACAAGCATTCCAATTTTAATTCAGTCAAATGCTTAATGGTCAGGCCTGAGGAATAATTACATGCACTGGACACGTGGTAAAGATGCTGTAGAATTAACCTTGCTCCTCCAGACAGAGTTTTATCCAGGTGCCTCTTTATATCCCATTCCTCCAGAAAATCTCACCACTAGGAGCATGCAGCAATCTATCCCAAACCAGACCTTTCTGGCCCTTTGGTTTTCTTCCTCCCACCAGCAAAGAAGAAGGAAGAAGGGGAAACCATGTAAGCACCGACTGTGTGCAACACACAGAATCGCACAGATTCTGCCACCTTGGACCCTTCAAATTCTACCTGAATTGTTTTGTCTAAATTTCCCCCTTTAATTTTATCATATTAAAATAATACAAATGATCTCAAGAATTTAATAGCACATAAATAATGTATTTTTAAATTGATCTCTCAACAACGGTAGAACCTTTCCAGGTGAGAGGATTTTATTTTTTGCCATATTAGGTTGCTAAGGCTGCTGTGACAAGCACTGTGACTTATACCACAGAAGTTATTCTGGAGGCTGGAAGTCTGAGATCCAGGAATTGACAGGGTTGGTTTCTTCTGAGGGCTGTGAGGGAGAATCTGCATGGGCCTCGCTCTCAGCTTCTTGTAGTTCCCTGGCCACCTTTGCTTAGCTTGCAGCTCTCTGCCTCTGTCTTCACATGACACTCTTCTTGTGTGCCTCTGTCTGAATTCCCTTTTTTAAAATAAGGACAGAGAACCAGTCCTATAGGATTAGATTCCCCACAATGGCCCCCTTTTAACTTGATTATGTCTGTTTCCAAATAAGTACCCAAGTAGTTGTCACCATCACCATCACCACCACCACCGTCATCATCACCACCGCCGCCAGCTGCATCAACATCATCACCACCACCCTCAGTACCATCGAGGCAGGCCAGGACATAGAAAAGATCAGAACTTTTAAACATATATGACTTAACATTGTATTTCAGATTGAACATTTTCTCTCCCTCTCTCTGAACCTTCCTTTCAATTGCAAATATACGCAGATTTTTCAAACCCTAGCAGGGAACCACACAAATTCCTCCCCACTTGCTGCTTATTGGTGATCAAGAACTGCTCAGATTTTTCCCCTCCCACAGGTTAGCATGATCTTTTAAAAACACCTTATAACAGAGACAGCTCTCTGCCCCAGCTTCTACCTGGCCCATAATGGCCTTCTGTAACTTTTTTCCAAATCTTCAATAAACTCTCACGTCTACATACCCTGTCTGGATGTATCCACGTAGGATATAAGAATGTGGAATTTCTGTTTACCAGAGCCTACAATACCATCACCACTGTCACCATCGTCATTACCATTATATCTAACACTTAAACTGAAACTGTGGTCCTCCCTACAGCCTCTGATGCAAGCGCTGTTGTTATCTGCATTTTACAGATTAAGGACCCTGGAGCACAGAGAGCCACATAGGCAGGCGCAGGGAAATAGGACTTGAACTGCAGCAATCAAATTTTGGGGTCTGTGTCATTCAGGGGATATTCAGATGGACGTTGCTTAGAGTGGTGAAGCTTGGACACACCCCAATAATTCCTGCAAGGGAGCAATTCCTGAGAAATGATTTATCAGCATGTGTATAACTCACCATGCATATATCTCATGGGCAGAGAAAAGCAAGTCACAGAATTCATACTGTGTGAATTTGTTTACAAGTTCAAAAACACTGTGCTGGGTGTGTGGCTCAGCATGCCTAGCATGCATGAGGTCCTGGGTTCAACCCCCAGTACCACAAAAAAAGTTCAAAAACAGGCAAAATTTAGCAATTCATTACTTGATGACGCATGTGTATACAGTAAAACTTTAAACCACACAAGGTAGCAACGAACACACAATTCAGGCCAGGAGATATTGCAGGTAGAATGAGAAAAGGAAGGAGAATGTTGTAGCATTGCAAGTCTAACCTCGGTGTGTCTTTTTATGATCGCTGTCCCACACGTACATATTTAGGTACTCTTTTGTTGTGCAGTGCATTTCAGATTTTTCATACATTTTATAAAAGAAAGAAGAGGAGTGGTGAGTGTCTTGGAGCGGCTTCCAGCCAGTGAGCCCCTCTGGCTGCAGCCCACCCAAGAGGGAGTCTTAGATCAGAGCTGTTCCTGCAGCCCTAAGCCCAGCACCTCTGCCTACTCAGCATGGGTAAGGTGGCATGCACCCTGAGCATAAATCTCAGCTCGTTCAAAATACCACATTTCATTATTTTTATTTAAATTCATTTAAAGCTAACTCTGTGGCCCTGTCTTTTACCTAGGCAGATGTATCCCAGAAGTATCAGAGCCTCTGCAGGCCAGAATCTGGGAAGCCCCTCCCAGTTAAAGCTGTAGATGCCCTGTATCCCTCCCCGCCCCATGGTCAGGAAGCAGGGTCAACAGTCTCCTAGAGTCACTAGTGACAGGCAACACAGGGTCCTCCCTCTGTGGGCTCCCCACTTCCCTTGGTCTTGCCATAGCTTCTCTCTTGCTTCCCTGCAAGGATGCCCCTGTCTCTGAGCACAGGAGGGAGGATTGGCCCAGGACCCAGCGCAATGCTGACACCAGGAAAGCAAAGTCCCTCTCCTTCTGCCAGTGCTGTCCAGGCAGTGCAGACAAATTGTAATTGACAGGTTGTCACCTTCCATCCATATCCTGAGCTGTCTTCACTGTATACTGTCCCTGTCCCTGAACACCAGAGCTTCAGATTACCAGCAGGAAGTATTCCCCATCCTTACCTCCCTTCCTCACCTGGGTCCCTCCCACCCTACCCCTACCCCTTCCAATGGTACCCTTTTCCTGTCTTCCCTATGTTAGTTACTGGACATTTAAAAACAGGAAGTGGGAGAGGAGGAGACCCAAAGGGAGCGCTGACAGCCTAAGAGATGAGAGCTCTAACTCTTTCCTCCTTGCCCCCAACCTAGCACCTACCCCAGGGCACAGGGACCATCTGTTGTGAGCCCCACTTTGGGGTAGGTGGACCTTTTAGCAGGGCCAAAGAAGTACTCATCCTTTGACCTCACCATCATCCTAAGGCCTAGGATATACTCCCCATTCGTCCTCCTCTCTTCTTCTTCTTCTTCTTCTTCTTCTTCTTCTTCTTCTTCTTCTTCTTCTTCTTCTTCTTCTTCTTCTTCTTCTTCTTCTTCTTCTTCTTCTTCTTCTTCTTCTTCTCCTTCTCCTTCTCCTTCTCCTTCTCCTTCTCCTTCTCCTTCTCCTTCTCCTTCTCCTTCTCCTTCTCCTTCTCCTTCTCCTTCTCCTTCTTCTTCTTCTTCTTCTTCTTCTTCTTCTTCTTCTTCTTTCTTCTTCTTCTCTCTCCCTCTCTGTCTCATGCTCACGCGCTCCCATGCATAATGAACACACACCACACGAGAACTCACAGAAACAATGTACCAGCAAAGCCCCAAGTATGACCTTCTAGTGTAATTGTGTCAGCTGGGTTTGTTTACGTTTCAGGTCTGCAATTCCTAACCGGTCATTCCAAATTCTAAAAGCTCCCTAACCAGAACATTATTTTGTAACAGTTTGGAGGCAGAGGTTAACCTGCGTGCACATGATGCTTTCTCTATTTACTCAACTTTCTTTCACTCTGAAACACTAACATATTTGCCTGCAGGGTGCTGCCCATGCTTCATAGGCTCCAGCTCCTATCTGGTTGCTGGTGAGGGGCCATGTCTACACCCACATACACAGAAAGTGGTTGCCACACCATATTCCCAAGGATAGAAACCTAGGGCACAGTATGGCCTCGCTACCCCAGACTCCAGCAGCACTGGGCAGACACATGGCACTGCAAAGACACAGAAGGGATCCACCAAGTTACGTTCCCTCCCACCTCTTTCAGATGGGAGCAGACATGTCCACGGCATAAGAAGCTCCTAGAAGACACGGACAGAGGCCTCTAAATGTCTCTCAGTGCCAGGGCCAAGTCCTGTAAACCTCACAGACTTGCTTCATCCTGCAAAGAGTCACCGGGGGACCTGTCCATCTTCTTCAACCTAGTGACACTTACACACACTCATACATACACACACACCTGGGCACACACATGCCCTCTGCATATCAGGGGCTTCCCCGGGACAACTGGCCCCAGGACTTTGCAGCAACCACTGTCATGTGTACTCCTCTTGCCCAATTCAGAATAAAGCACAGCGTGACTGTGCTATGACCAGACGTCTGCTGTCTCCCCCAGAGCACACGACCGATGGTACTCAGTCCACTAAGGGAGAGGGTCCTGCACTCTCTTCTAGGATTTACTCCAAATGGTTTTGGAGCCCCTCTTCTAGAATTGTTCTCCAAGGTAATTTCAAAGTCAACAAAGAAACCTGGCTCATTGCACACCTGTCATGAGGAAATTGAAGCAGTTCCCAAAGTTAAATGATTGCTTAAGATCAGAGACTCCTTACCACACATCAAAGTCCTTGCCTCTCAAAGAAGATCCCAGACCCCTCCAGGCCACCATCACTGTTGGGTGGAAAACTGACAGCCAACGGCAAGGGCTCCTCTGTGGGAAGGTGCTTCAGATAAATGTGATTTTTTTTGAGTCTAGAAAAGGGTGAGTTGGAGTTTTACTCTTTTGCTATTCAAGGAGTACAGAGCTGGTGGTGTTACCTGTTCAGTGTAGAGAGGTGGACCTGGGCATCTTTTATGCTGAAATGACCCCATGAGTCCAAGGAGCTTGGCTCTCCAAGCCCTCCAGCAGCCTACTGGGCAGAGCCAACTCTCCCTTCCCGCTTCCCGTCCTGCCATCTTATCGCCTGTGTCAACACACATTTCCCAACAACGCTTAAGAGTCCCGAAAGCAAACACTCGGCCACCTCCGGGAACTTGCCAGGCGGAAGGCTCTGAGCGAGGCAGGCACATCAGTCAGGTTCCAGTTACCTCTGTAGACACAGCAATAAACCTGTGCACATCCCTGATAGCAGGAGAACAGGACCGGGCGGTCCATGCAGGGCAGGACAAGCAGGGGCATGGGTTGCCTGACATAGGTGACCTTTCCAAAGACCTGGGACCCCCAAGGAGGCTAAGTGGTGGGAGACTGGGCAGTAGGTCCATTTCCCCCCAGCAATTTGTATGTGAATAGTTGGATAAGAGATCATTTTAATACTTGCTTTATCTTGAAATGAAATTCTTGGATAATATTATGTACCTATACCTGCATGATAGCTAGGTGATGATGGATGATGGTGGATGGATGAACAGATAGTATCTGTAATGCCTTAATGGTGATGTGAAAGAATCCTGAAAGATCTATGTTGGATAACAAATGTTCGGGCACCGCTACCCTGAAAGACTTTGCAAGTCCTCCAGTGTTAGCATTAGGTATAACTTCTGAAGATGCATTCTGTCAGTGGGCATTGCTTTGGTGATTCAAAGGCCCTGTCTGATATTCACTAGTGTGTGATTTTTCTGAAATTGCAAAAGCATGGCAAAGCTCAGAGCAAAAACAAAGTCAAGAGCCTTCCTCAACAGACATCATAGCTGCATTTCTGAGCAATTCGGTCTAGTGTCACCATGTGAGCGAACCATGGTGCTGTCTTCCTGTGTAGAATCTTCATCACTGCCTTGGAGATCAATTTGCTTTTTGATCCATATTTCCTCTTTCTTCACCCTTTTCTGTCTGTATAATCAACCTCCTCGGCTGAGCCTATTGGAGCACTCCTATTTTGCAGGCTGAGATGTTGCCCAATCCTAGAATTGCAAATAAAAGCACTTAAGAGCCTTACATTTGTTGTAGTTTTGTCTTTTGACACTGGAAAGGGGGCTTGGATGAATTTCCTCAACTATGCAAGACGTGCCATTCCCACACAAGAAATGGAGGAAAGACAATAGCCAGCTCACAGGACGCTGTGAAAGGACACAGTGGAGAGGCCCAAGAGTATTCAGCAAATGCGAACAGGTATCACCTCCTTGTCACAGGTAATACAGCATAGGCAGTGCAGTCAGGTGAGTGAGCCCAGACTGGACAAGCAGTAGCCTAAAGCTGGAATTAGATTAAAACTAGACTGCTCCCAGCCCCTTTCCTCACACCTACTTGGACCATCCATGTCCCACAGTCCACATCTGGGCCCAGCCAAATGACAAGAAACTATCCTAGACTGTTTTCTTTCTATCACAAAATACTGGAGACTGGGTGACTTATAAAGAATAGGTGTTTATTTGGCTCATGGTTCTGGAGGCTGTAAAGTCCAAGAACGTGGTGCTAGCTTCTGGTGAGGATCAGAACATGGGGAGGGCATCGCATGGCGAAACAGAGTAGTGTGCCAGCTCAGGTCTCTTCCTCTTCTTATAAAGTCACCAGTGCCATCATGGGAGCCCCACCCTCATGCCCTCATCTAATCCTAATGAATATGAAACATGAATTTGTAAATGAATTTTCAAACATGGACTTTTGAAGGATACATTTCAACCAAATCAGCCTTCCTTGGATGGAGAGAAACCAAACTTGTGATATAGCAGGTGAGACATGCGCCAGGCCTTCTCCTTGACCTTATCCCCTTGACCTTTCTCTAGCTCTGGTGGGTAGAACTCATCCATCTGCTCACCCATGAGGGTGACACCAAAGACATAGGGTCTCCCTCCCCAGAGGGTTGCCAACCGGTCCCATTTTGACCTTTCTTCTCCTGTCCCTACCTATGCTGCTCAGTGTCTCAGAATCTTCATTCTAGAAACACCTGAATGCCAGAAGCAGATGATGTAAACAGGAGATCTCTTGCCCTGTTGAAAATAAGCCACCCTGTATTTTCCCCTTCCTCTGGTATACAACATGACTATTCCTCTGTCTACACATCCCACAAATAAAGATAGCAGTCATTTAGGGACACAGGCAAAGCCCTAGAGCCAATATTCTTGTAGTGTGGACAAATACAGTGTCACTCAAGAGCCAGGATTTTCAAACTGAATTTTCTGGCATTTATAAACTTATTTAAATTATTTCCCTACTGAGATCAGTATGCAGACAGAAATACCACACTCTGGGGGACACACCTGGGTCCAAACATAAAACAAGCTGACGAGAGCCAGAGAGCAGTACCTGTGACTTCTTCATAGCCTTAATATTTAAAACAGGAACACCCTGTTTTCATGGGGTCTATAGATGCATTCGTAAATTTTTAAGGGGGTATGAAAGAGCTGATTATACAATTGCCCTGGAGCCATTTTCTGGCCTAGTGGCAGGAGCACTTGGCCAGAACTGGCTGGCTCCTTAGCCTCAATCCAGTGCCTGCTGATGGTGATCCTCACCACTGAGCCAGCTCATGTCCCTGGGCCTCCTTGAGACTGGTTTTCAAGGAACACTAAAAACACTGCAGTCACACCCACCAGGGGGAAATGAAAATGGTGGAGGTGAGGCACTGGGTGACACTGCTGTGACCTTCAGGATCGAAGATATCATGGGCTCATCACAGATACTGGTGCAGGCTGCCAGAGTGCTCAGTGCCCAGAGCCAGAGTAAGGCCTTACCAGGTCTCTGCAGCAGGGAGGAAGAGGGGCACAAGTGGCATTGCAGAGACAGCTGTGTTCTCCATGAGCCCTGTTGGCTCCTGTCCTCTGGGCCTAAGAGTGACCAAACAGGTTCTCCAGGTGGCAGGAGCTGAGCGTGCAGGGCCCAGAACACCTTGTTCCAAGCAGTGTCCTGCAGCACTATGTGCACAACCCAGGTTCAGCATGTGGGTAGCATATCCTTTATGTGTCCCCAAGTGTGACCTGGCATGTGCCAGGGGACGAAGAAAGTCACCCTCCACGAGGGTTAAACTAGGTCAAGCTTTTTAAGAGAGAGAAGAACAGCTCTAAGAAAGTCCTTCTCCTCTGTACCCTTTTCAGGCAGCGGTGTCTCAGAAGGGAGGCCTCAGACCCCTGGCAAGGGGTTTGGACAAATTAGACTGGAATAGCGTCCCAGCAGGGACCCCAATAACTACATTTTGGAGACAGGGTCGCCGTGTTTCATTCTTTGCTTAGTGGTCTAAGGCAAATCTGGGAAGAAGAGGTTGATTCCCAAGGCCCCAGTCCAACCATGCGTCTATAAAGAGGGGTCCCAGGAATCTGTGTTTATCAAAATCACCTGATAATGCGAATGCTACAGTCCACAGACCACCCTCTAGGAGCAGTGGCCCACTCCAACCCCAGGAATCTTTATTATCTTATGTTAAGATACTGAAGCCTGAGGAGTCTTTGAAACATTGCAAACAGCTGCTTGGATTTCTTGAGGTCTTTACCATTCAAATCAACGGAGTCCTAGAGCAAGTTTCAGCGATCATATGTTTTCCATTGATTTGTTCCAAAGCCTGGCTCCTCCTCCCCAGGCCCGGCCTGCCTCCAGTTGGCTGCCCAGGGGCTGGCCCCACTCGTGCCCACCTCCAGCCTTCCTCTTCTGGATTTCCAAACCAGGCCCACATTTCATTCCCAATAAACCACTTACACTAGTAAACTTGGCTCAGCTCAGAGGCTGCCGCCTGTATTTTGAAATCAACAATCTGCCAATGTCACTCTTCACCTGTAGCTCAGCCCAGCACCCAAGGGTACAAGAAGGGAAGGAGCAGTGCAGCAGGAGGTCGCTCAGGCCCATGACAGAGGATTTCAGGAGCACCCCCTGCCCCACTCCTACTACCTTTCTCAAAAGAGCTATTTCATCCTTCCTCCTCGTCAGGAAGGAAGCCAGGGGCTAGCCATGGTTGAAGTTTACTGTATTTAATGCTCTCATGTGAGGTGCTTTTCCAAAACATCCTATTTCTCAAAACAGCCTTTGAAGGAGGGAATTTCACCCCAATGAGAAGGCAAGGCTCAGAGACATTAAATACTTTGCCCAAGTCACACAGCTGGTAGCTCCGGGAACATGCAGGCTCCAGCCTGTTTAAACAAGGCAGATCTTTAACTTAAGGTTCTTGAAATTCAGGGGAAACGCCTCTATTTTGGAAACTGGCAACCCTACAGGGCCATGTGCCACAGGCAAGAGAGCTGTGCTCACCTAAGTCCGTGTGCACAACCCAGATGGGCCCCCACGCTGGAGGGGCGGTATGCACCCAGAAGCCCTGAGGGACCCTGTTGAAGCTCACTGACCCTGCCCTCCCTCCAGCCTTGCCCTGTGAGCCAATCAGAATGGGGGAAGGAACAGGGGCTTGGTGAGGACCCCCAGGGGATTCCCCCAAGGGACTGCATGGCCCAGGAAGCACCAGAAAGGTGAGCTGTGGGGACTGCTTGTGACCAGGTGAGGAGAAAATATGAGCGTCAAAGCCCAGGCCTGAGGTACATTTTCTGGGTGTGCTGTCCAGGGGATGGGGAGGAGGTTAGCCCTGGGTCTTTGGTCTTACAATCCCACCTGGTCTTGAATCTTCTCAAAAGACAAGAATCTCGCACAGGTCTCCACTCCCCCACTCCCAATGCCCTGGGGTACAAATCTGTGCAGCTCTGCAGATAAGGGACCCACATGCTTGGACACATGTCCAGTCTTAAGGCTGAGTGTGATCCCCTATGGGCATCACAAGCCTGGCCCACGGCACTGATGGTGTTCGTTCAGCTGCTGCACAGGGCAGGTTCCCTGGGGTCCCCAGGTCAGTACTTTGAGCAGCTAAACATCCAAGTGGGAACAAAAGATAGAAAGTCACTCCAGCAACTTCCCTTCAAGAAACCAGGCAGGAAACTCCTTTGAGTAGGGGACAAGGCACGAGAGAGGACCTGAGGATGCCACAAAGTGCCTAGTGGGACCTGCTCACAAAGTCCCCAGGTCTTGCTACACAGCCCATGGGACACATTGCTCAAAGGCTCTCACTGGGGAAAGCAGAAGTACTCCGCTGCATCACAGCCTCAGCTACAGGCCGGAAGCACAGGAGGAGCCTGGGAGCCAGCAACCACCCAGCTGGCTTCCCAGCTGTGACACGAGATGAGAAACTTGTGCTGGAACCACAGGACAGGGCAGAGCACCTCAAGGGTGAGTCTCTAATCACAGTGTGCCGATGCCCCGAGACACCCCTGGCAGATGGGGAAACTGAGGCCAGCAGCAGCGGAGACATCCTGGACATGGTACACCTACACCAGAGCCCAGACAGCTCTGCTGAGGGTGGCTTACACACCCAAGCGCTCGACCCCGAGGGCAGCTTCCAGATGGCCTCCCCGCCCAGTGTCAGCTGCCTCTGTTTTCCTGGGGGCCTCCAGCTAGGGACAGATGACAGGATTGTGTTGTGCAATTTGTGCTGTGCTCCTGGCCTCCCGGACCCAGACCTCTCCCTTGGCCAAACAGCATGTGCTGATTTGTCCACACAGTGAAGAGCCTGGGTAGCATTTCACAACTGTCCCTTTTTGTTTTCAATTAGCAGAGGAGGTGGCTGCCTACAGGAGGGCAGTGGCAGGAAGAGTTGTTTTCCCTCTGGTTCTCTGCATGGTTGTTGGTGAGCTTCCTGTCCTGAGAAGAAGCCACTCCACAAACAAAGATCTTCTCGTTCCTTTTCAGCTGCCCGTCAATCAACCCAGCTCAGGTCAGCTTCAGCAGGACAACACTCAAAGGTTGCCCTGGAACAAGGCAAGAACATCCCTCTGTTGAATGAGAGAGACAGCTCTACGCCAGCAGGCTGCTAAATGTCCCAATACAACTTTGAGAGACCTTTACCAGCAGCAAACATCAGACTTAGCACAACAAAATGATAAATTAGGATTGTGGTGGAGAGAGACCCCAGGGATCTACTAAGTCTTTACACATGTTCTGCCCACAAGAGTGGGATGGGTATGGGGCTATAACAGGCCCTGCAGAGGACAGGAAGAGGCCACTGTAAACCTCTGTACTGCCCAGGTGCAGAGGGAGAGAAATGGGCAGAAGGAAGAAGGGCTTCTCTCAGAGCCGTGTCCCATCTTTGTACACTCTTATTCTCTCTCGTCACCTGGGGTATGTCCCCAGGCTCTTGTGCATCTCTTGTCTGTGGAATGAATGCCATGCGCAAAGTTCCCTGGCATGCACAGAAGGAAGGGCATATGGCGGCCGCACCAGAGTGGCAGCTGCTTGCAGATGACAAAGCACATGTAAGATCATGTCTCTGCAGTCATGAAAGCCAGTACAGAACCATTAGGCAGGCCTCCGCAGCCTTCAGGGCTCTGCAGCCTTTGTTCCTCCATGGGAAGGCAGACAAGGGCCCTGCTGCTAAGAGAAGAAATTCTTACCTCTGTGAAGGTAAGAATTTTCTTAGTGCAAATTCAAACTATGTACCATAACCCCAGATATCACCACTAAAAGCTAGGGGAAGCTTTTAAAAACCAATGCAGAGGAAGACTGTGTCTTGCTTTGCACATTGCCCCTTGGATGACTTCTGATTCTGAACCTTGCCAGTCTTTCCCCTAGAGGTGAGATGAGAAGATATGGTGCCCACACCTGACATCTGACCAACCACAAGGTTGTCTTTCTAGGGAGACAGGGGGCTTCCTAAGTGACACCCACCGTTGGAGAGGGATTCCACTAAAGACAAGAGTGGGATTTTCCTGAAGTCTATCATATCCATAGAAGAGGGCAGAGCCTCACACATATCTTGGTACAAGTGAAATATATGGTAGCTCCCACTTACCACTCTGCCTCTCTCCAGAATTTTAATCACTTGCAGTTAACCAGAGGGAAGAAGAAGAAAGGTGAATATGACAAAACAAAATATTTTGAGAGAGTCACATTCATGTAAGTTTTATGACAGTGCATTGTTATTGTTGTTTTGTTTTACCATTAGTTATTATTGTTAATCTCTTACAATTAATTTATTAATTAAACCTTATCATAGGTGTGTGCACAGAGGAAAACCTTTGTGTAGGGATTTTGGTTCTATCTGCAGTCTTGGAATGCATCCCCCTTGGAAAAGGGAGCTATTGTACAAGAATGTTCTACGAACGGCACCTGCAGCTCTTAACCTTGAGACATCTCATCTCACCCTCCTCACACCCCACTTGGATGTCACCAGCTTCCACCTCCCTCTGCCTAGCCTGGTTGAGTTTGGAAGGCCCGGGGACAGGGAAAGGAAAGAGGCTGTAGCCCACATGCCTCCTCACCCTGCAGAGGAAGGATCCAGAAAGCTTGAAAGAGGAGCAGATGGTGAGGATGAGAACAAATATATCAGCACACAGCCAGGGAACACAAAGGCAGCCCAGGGCCTCCCTGGAACCCCCTTCTTTAGCATGGGGAGAGATGACAGCTCCTGAGCAGGGCAGAGCACCTCCCTGTCCCTAGGAGGTGGCTACACACACGTGGGTAGAGTTGGGGTGCCCGGTGTGAACAGAAGCTCCCTTTCCCACCAGTCTGTGGGAAACACTGGCACACACCTGAGCCACCTCACTTGGTCTTGGACATCTTTGCCAACATTGGGGCAGGGAGACGACAACACAACACAAGGCCAGATCTTCTCTGAGGCATTTTATAGGAGTTCCACACAGAGCCCCTTGGGGTTACCGTGCCAAGGGAAGAGAGACTCCAAGGTGAACAACCGGGCTTTATTGCTCAGTTATTTGGGGATGCAGACACTGCTAAGAGAGTCTCAAATATCTTCCTGCCTGAAGAAGGTGACCTCTAAAGCAAAGCACCAGAAAAAGGCTTTCTTCACTGTGGTCAGCACTACACTTCCTTCTACAAGTCAATGTATTCACCTCCATGGAACCAGCCTCTTCCCTCTAGAAGGAAGTGGTCCTCTATCTATCCTCACTCCAAGCTGCTTCTCCATCTCTCTGAAGATGTGACAATCTTCTTCATTAAGACCTCCCACAGGAAAGAGAGGAAGGAACAGAGAATGATAGAGCATCGCTAATAACATAGAGCATCAGATGTGAAGGTAGAGGATAGAAGGATGTGTACTGAAAGCTGTTGAAAAATGGGAGGTGGGAGGTAAAGGGTAAGGGAGAGTAATGGAAGGGGTTGAACAGACCAAAGTAAAGTACACTCACAGCAGGAAGACACTGAACAACCCCTTTGAACATCAGCTTGTAAAATAGGTACATGTGGGTGGGGGGTCACTACTGGGAGGGAGGAGGGTGAATGAAGGAAATTAAGGTGAAGGTAAATGGTTGATGGACTTCATATACCATATATGAAATAGAACTAAGAAACCTCTTGCAACTGCTTTAAGCCGGGGGTGGGGCGGGCAAAGTAACTAATGTACAACATAAGTCTAATAGGAATTTTCACTCTGAATTCCTCCTGTATAACAAATATATCCTAATTGTAAAAGTTACTAAAAACTCCCCAGCCCTGGGGGTCCATTCCCTCCCCACGCTTCAGAAAGTAGATAGATGCATCTTGTGCTCTGTCCAAGTCGGAGAATGCAGTTGCTCAGGGTAGACCAGCTCCTTACAGCTGGCTTAATACCAATCTCACATATAACCTCCCAAGAAGGAACCCCAGCATTTGATGTCCCCGCCATGAGACATGTGCTCCTTACCACTTTGCAGAGCCTGAGGACCCTTAGAACAAGCTTGAAAAGGCCATCACTCACCTCTGCATCCTCATTCTAGAAACTAGAAAGCAAACCTACAGGCCCCCCACCATACCCCCTCCCCCACTGCTGAATGTGTGATTATCGGTGGATGTGGGTTGGCACCTGGCCAGATGTCTCAAACGTGACCCGTGGTCCTGAGGGTTCATCTCATGGCCAGTCTCGACAATGCAGAGGATTTCAAAGACACTTTCTAACACAGCCCAGGATAAGCTGCTCAGGCTGCCAGGGCTAGGGAGGAAACAGTGGAACCTTATGTGTGTACTATCATTCCAGGCCACCAGACAGATAGAGGTGTTACAGAAAGGCATATCATTGGAGGCAGGATCTGTGCCAGCATCGGAAGCTGGAGACCAGCTGGCTCTCCTAAGTCTCCCTGCACTGAGAAGACAAAGGGCCAGGGTGACCCTGCCTGCAGCCAGCCCACAGCCTCAAGCAGGTCAGCATGCCACTCCTGGAGCAGCCAGCCCTGGGTGACCACACATGCACAGTCAGGGCCAGGAGACAGAGATGCTCGGTTGTTCTCATTCCGGGTCTAGGGAGCATGTCCAGTATGGGGGTGTCCACGTAGGAACAGTGTGGAGCTCTCCATCCTATGTCGTCCTTGCCATCTGATGTCCTACCCTTTAAGGGGTGCTGAGTGGCCCTGTGCGTGGCAGAGCAGGATCTGGGAGCCAGCATTTTTGAGGGGCTGAGTGAGGTTTTGGAGTGTGAAGAATAAAATGTGTTCTTTCACAAGGCAGCTGAAGGGTTTAGGCAGGGCTTCCAGCCCAGAGTTTTGTTCTTTCAGCCCCTGAGCTGCCTAATAAGCTCCTTGGAACAGCCTGACCTTTCCAGCCCTGTCTGAGGCCACTGGCCCCTCATTCTTCCAAATTCCTACCTGTCCTGGGCCAGGGGTAGGACCTGTCCTTGCCTCCCAGATACTGCTCCATAGCTTTATTCTCATGGAGGTCCTGCCACAGGTGAGTCATCAGGCCCCTGGGTAAGGATAAGAGTCTTGCAGCTCTTGCCACATGGAGTTCAAGGTCTCGTATACCAATTGACAGGGCACCAGCATAGCAGAGCCCCAGGTCCAGCCAGGGTGCACAGGTGCTGTCTGACTGTGAGGTGACAGAGGTAAGCCCAGGGCTTAGGCAACTGGTAGACACCACAGAAAGAGTTACTAGCCCAACAGAAAAACTGAGGCAGAAGGGATGGCCCCTGCAAAGCCAGGAAGCAAGGAGCATCAGGCTGGGGGACACATGGTGGCTCTGTGATCTGGAGAAGGTACCCACAGAGAAAGGGGATAGAAAGCAACTAGAACGTCATATACTACACAGCAAGGACTCAGCTGGGGGAGATGGACTGGCCAGGATGGGGCAGGATTTGTCATAAAGGGTTTTATAGTCAGAGGACAGAGCACTTGGAGGCTTGGGGAAGGCCTATAGGCATCTCTCGAGGGCAAGCCAGAGGGTCAGAGGTCAGGGCAGCTGGCAGAAGACAGGAGCATGGAGGGGCTCTGTACTCATGGGGAGAGGTCTTAAAGCCAGGTTGCAGAGAGGACAGATAGGCAGGTAGAGGCGAGCTGGGATGGGCAGGTTACTGCCACCTTCCAGGGGCGGGTAGAAGAGGATCCAGGCAGGATTCCAGAAGGAACTGTTCCAGAAGATGGTGGCCATCATTGCTGAAGCCCAAGAAGGGGCAGAAATCACAGCCAAAGGCTACGGAGGAGAGGACAAGCTGTCCACATGTGTCCCCAGGATGTGGTCACCAGGAAGCCAGTGGTGCCCAACAACAAAAGAGGTTAGCAGAGTGGAAAGTGCCATGACAAAGCTATGCACCCCTCACAATGTGCATAAAATAAGCACTAGTTGGATTAAGCATATAAATATACTTTAAAAGCTAGAGGGCAGTGTGGGAGGAGGTGTTTACAGCCTTGGGAGGGAGAGCCTTCCCAAGCAAAGCACGAAAACCCAGAAGCCAGCAGCAGAAGATGGGTACCCGGAAGCACATAAAACTGAAAACATGTGGATGGTGAAAGAGAACAGAGCTTTAGAACAAAATGATAACGTGGGAGGGAATGTTTAAACCTTGCACGATAAGACTAAGGGTTAATGTCCATAATATATCAAAAGCTTCTACAAATTAATAATAAAAAAGGAAGACAAACAACCCCATAAAAACACCGGCAGAGCAAAACCACAAAACATTAGCAAAGCAAACCTTTGTAAAACAAAAACAAACTTTGGGGGCAGTAAAGGTTTCCCAGACCCCCCTAGCAGGTGACAATTTAGCCAATGGGACAGATCATGAGGTGACATGAACCACAGCAGACCTGGGCCAGTTCAAAACACATATGTCCCCTGGGCACCTTCTTTCTATGCCCCAGCCACCCTGCAAGCCATACATTCCATGGTGCAGCTGCAGGATGGAGGGGACTTGGAGTAAGCAAGAAATGGAGCTTGGGCATGTTACCACTTTTGATGTTGGAGACTGTTTCGTGTAGCTGTTAGCATTAAGTGCCTGATTAATAGGGAACTGGAAACTCCCAGGGTAAAGGACAATAAATTGATCATAAGCACCTGAGAAAAAAATGTTCGCCCCATTTGTAAGAAAAAGATTAAATTTAAAGCAACCTCGAGATATTATTTTTGACCCATCCACTATATTTCCAGTATTGGAGAGGGCGTGAGGAAACAGGTATTCCAGTACTCTGTGGGTGGAAGTGTAGATAGTCTAATCTTTTGGAGAATAATTTGGCAGTACTAGAGAAAATTTAAATATACATACTTTCGAGTTAGCAATTCTGTCTCTGTGGCATAGATATATCTGTACTGACAAAGAGATAGATTCCTACAGACTGATTTTTTTAATATATTTCATCACAGCATTGTTTTTATAAGCACACACAAAAAAATAAAGTTTAAACAACCTAAATGGCTAAGAGTGAGGCATCATTTAAGTTAACAAAAAACTACTCATCCTCAGGAAGATGATGGAAGAGATTGAATCACTGAGAAAAATTGGTCTGTTAACATGCATGGGTGTCTGTGATTTATCACGTGGGAAAACAAATTCCAGGACATTCGTGCTATGATTCAAAATATGGATCATACGAATGAGATTGTTCCTATATGTTTATATGAACCCATACACACCCACAACTACAAACACACAATTTTAAAGATATTTTTAAATTCCTGGAGGAATCCATCCCAGACTGTATATCATAACACCCAAGGGAGAATGATAGAAATGGAATGTGGATGAACCCGGACTTTCTTCTTTATACATGTATTTTTTGGTATTGTGATAAGTTTATGATTTAAAAAATAAAGGCATAATGAAGCAGTTAGGAAACTGAATCTAACAATGCAGGGAAAGACTAGAAGTGAGAAAGAGAAGAAAGAATTGGTAGATCCAGGTATCCAATGAACCTTGGGGTTCACGAAACCCCAAGGTGACAGGCCAAATCTCATGTATGCCATCATACATGGATTTTTCTTTTCCAGAAGAGATAGCTTTTTTCAATTCTGAAGTGGTCTGTGCATTCAAAATGGGTAGAAGCACTGATGTATACAATGTTTTTGAGAAGTGTAAGGTATGGGAGCTGTTTGAAGGCATTTAAAGGGGAGGGCATGTCAGGAAGTAGTAAACCATACGAGCTTTCTCTCTCTCTCTCTCTCTCTCTCTCTCTCAATACCTCTTTCTCCTTTTCTCTCCAATATCTTCTTTTTCTTTTTATCTCTGGCGAGTTTTGAGATAACATGCATTGTGTGATCTTGTGTCCCCATTCTGCCAAGCACTTGGTGCTCTTTCTGTTTGGAGACTGTTACCCTTCTGCTTGGACAAATATCTGTGATCATTTCCTCTCCTGCTTTCCTGGAACTTCTCTTAGTCAAATATACCTCTGATTTTTTCTTTAATTTTCCTCTTGTACACCTCTTTGTCTTTCTATGCTATTTCCTGGAAGATTTCCTCTATTAACTTTTTTTTTCCTTCTGCCAAATAGTTTTAATTTCTATGTGCTCTTCCATGTGTGCTGAATGTTCTGTTTGGAATCCAGTATTGTCCCATGGATGTTTATTATGTATTGTCTCTGAGCTGCCTTTGTTTTCCACACTGTCCTTCTTTCCCTGGTTGTTGTTGTTGCTTGTCTTGTTTGTTTATTTCTGTCTTCCCTGACAGAGGCTTTCGTCCACTGCTCAGGTATGGTGGCCATTTTCCTCATAGCAAGTCCCCAGTGGCTGGTGGGAAGCTCAGTTGGGAGAGTGAACTTGTCTCTGGTGGCTTTCCTGAGGTTGATTAGCTGGGTACTTGGCAATCTCTTTGGGTAACCCACAGATATCAATCCCATAAGACTTGCACTAAAGGATGTTTTCCAATTCCACCCAAAGGCTATAATCCTGTACAGTACCCCCAAAACTGAGTAAGAGAAAAGAGCCTCATGGAGGGATCTGATTTTTACTTAACTTGCCTGCTTTCTGTCTGGTCCTCATTCTCTTCACTGCCCAGGTTCTCCCATTCAGAGCCTCCCTGGCCAGGCCCCCGCCTTCTGCCTCCCCTGGCCTGCAGAGTGCCTGTGTCTCTGTGTTCACATCTTGGGGACTCTGTGTGGCCATGGCTGCAAGTGTGCAACATGGCTCCAAACTTCTTTTATGTCTCCCTTGAGAGTGGAGACCGAGCCTTCCCTTCAGCCTGGCAGGTTTGTGGCAGAGTTAACTAATAGATTATGGCAGGAGTGAGGCAATACCCCATGTGAGGCCCAGGCAGTGGCCACCTGGAGACCTGAGTGCTGCCCTGAGACAGTCCCCTGCTTGGCACTCTTTGCACCCGGACACCACAGGGCAGGGAGGGCGGTAGAATTGTTACGTCCTTTCCTTTGGGTGGGTTTTCTGGGCACCAACAGGAGCTAAAGCAACCATAAATTTCTTTTACACTCTGCTATTAACCACACCAGACACACACCACGCCACACACACACACACACACACACACACACACATACACGTGCCCCATGCATTTACAATACCTCATATACACATCACACCACACACATCACACATACACACTACACACACACATACACATCTCACACACACACACCACCACCACTCCATATCTCATACACACACATTTGCTGGCACAATGGTCACAAGAGTACTGGGCTCTGTGCTAAGCCAGGGCTTCCCCGCTCCCAGTGCCATGTGGGCATGCCAGGTCTGCTAATGGGTGCACCCTGTGGATTTGTACCTTTCTTTAGTCTCTTACTACAGCCCCATGGTGATTGGAGGGAACACAGGAGCACACGCAGTCCATCTGTCAATTTTAACCAAAAATTGCAGCAAAGCTTTCTGCAGTACCTTTCAATATATAAACCCAGGGCCAAATTAAAGTGCTCCAATTAAAATGGCCTCAGGTGAACTTGGGACACAAGGGTGCCTCAGGGTCATCCTTGGCCTCATGAAGCAGAGCCCAGAGGCAGATCTGTCCGTTTGCTGTTTCCTTACGTATAGTGTTCCAATATATAGTGCTCGGGGCTCACCTCCAATTCAAAACAGAAGTCTGAGTCACAATGAGGCAAGAATACCCCCTCCCCCAAAACACCTTCTTAGTGGGCAGTAGGGAGGCCCACTAATACGGTCTTGCAGTGAGGTGGGAGGGCAGCTGGGCCCCAACCAAAGCCGGAATTCCACACTGAAAGTGGCTGGTCAGGTCCCCACCTGGCCACGTGGCAGCACCTACACTTACACAAGTGGCAAAATTGGTCACCTAACTCCCATGGAGAGCTGGATCTGGGAATGGGTGAACTCTTTGTTTCATCTCCTCAGATCAGTGGCTTTAAATTTAAAAAAGCATTCCAAGGTCACAGACTATACCCACAAACCCAGAGCCCTGTCAGATTCTGCTCTGCTGTGGGTGAGTCAGCAAAACCCGTCACAGCTCCTGGAAAAAACAACCTCCAGCACATTCCTGCAGACAGCACCGTGACCTTGCTGGGGAGAGAAAGCACATCCATGGGTTTTCAATGCTTTACTCCATAACCAGTACAAAGAATTGCTACCAGGCCCTGCACAACTGATTCTCACAGCCTTTGCAGCTGGGAAAAACCCAGCTGGGAAGTTAAGCCCCTTAGGCTCTAAATTACTGTGGTCACTCCACGCTGTGTGCCTTCCTGGGACAGGTTGCCCTCTCTGGGCCTCCAAGGCCTTGGACTAGCCAAGTCCACCTGGGGTGGCTCAGTAACACCCACCTCTGCCTAGGCTCATCACCATGACCAAGGGCTGCTCTCTGGCCTGGAGACCAGGGTAGTTGATTGCCTGCAAGACACAGCCATCCCTCCACCATCTGCCCTTCCTTAGAGCAGACACTATGTGCCTTTCACACTGCGTAGGAGTCCCTGTGTCCAGGACAGCGACTCATGATGTGGTGTGAGATGGAGAAATGAGTGGGTGACCTTGCAGCTCTAAAACCTCTCAACGCTTTACTGTGAGTATGTCATATTCACAGAAAAGTAGAAAGAATTGCATAGCGAATCCCACAGTCCGGATGCCACCAGTAATATTTTGCTACACAGTAGTCCCTTGGTATCCACAGATGATGGGTCACACTTGCACGCACACGCAGATGACACAGATACCAAAATCTGAGGATGCTTATGACGCTCGTCTACATATGTATATGCATAGTATTTGCATAGAACCTACCCTCAGCCCCACACCTCTTCACTTTAAATCATCCCTGGATGATTTTGTACTTGTTCAATACAGTTGTAGTTTTTCTTCCAACATTGTCGCTCTGCAATTGGTTGGAACTGCAGGTGCAGGGCCTGTGGACACAGACAGCTGACTTGCCTATGTTCTTGTAAATCCATCCACCTTCTACCCATCTTTCAGTCTATCCCATTTTGCCTCATTTCAGGATAAGGGACAGACATTGTGCCTTTGCATGTGACCGTAAGTTACCCCAGCTCAACACTACTTTATAATCCTTTCTTTTTGGCAATGAGTACACAGAGCAGGAGGAACATGTGATCTGGGTACGTCCATGCTGTTTGCTCCACCCTTCCTGCCACTATGTCCTCTAAGAGCTGTGGCAACCCCAGGGGAGTGCAGAAGAGAACTGCAGTAGCCCAGTGGAAGGGGAGGGGTGCCTCACGCCTGCCATTGGTGCCCACCCAGGTTCTGCTGCACAGGGAAGTCCAGTTACCTTCCCAGCCTCCACTTCCCCATCTTTAAGGTGGAGGTGAGGACCAGCCAGTAGCTCCTATCTCTGCAGTGTGTGACATGGAGCATCACAAGCTTTAACAGTGCAGGGTCATAAAAAAAAGGCAAGTATGGAAACAGCCTTTGGCATGTCGCCACTCAGCACCTTCACAGGCAAGGGCTCTCACAGATCATCATTCCTCAACATCACTTACCTGAGTCTCCTGCTTTCACTCACATCTGGGAACACAGACAGCCTTGTCCTCTGCATCACCTAATCTTATAAAAGCAGATACAGGGTAGAGGGTTGCACAGAGCCCTGATCTCAGCGCCTTCCTTTTCCTTAAAAGTCCTGTTGCCATCCATTCTTTCATAGGCTGCCATGGCGGCCATGGCTCTGCTCACAAAAAAACAGGGGTCACAAGTTCCCAAGCAAAAAATACGACAAAGCCACCTCCTGACACAAGTAGTGCTGAGGCCTCATGGCAAACAGGAGGACTCTGTGGAGCTGGCAGCCCTGCCTGGCCATGTCGGCCCACAAGCACGTGTAGGCCAAACTCAAGTAGACACCACGAGCCCGACATAAATGGCACTGTGGTTCAAATGTGTCCCCTGAAAGCATGTGTCAGAAACCTAACACCAGATGTCACGATATTGGGAGGTAGGGCCTAAGGGGAGATGGTTAGCTCACGAGGACTGCAGACCTCATGCAGGGATCAATGCAAGTACAAAGTTCTTAAGGCTGCAAGTTCCAGCTCTTATTCCCTCACGTGTGAGCGCTCTCTCCTTCCACCCTCTGCCGTGGGGTGATGATGCAGCAGGAAATCTCTCTGTCCCTTGATCTTGGACTTCCCAGCCTCCAGAACCGTTAGAAATAAATCTCTGTTCTTCATACATTACTCAGTCTTGGGTATTCAATCATAGAAGCACAAAACAGATTAGAACAGTGGAGGGGGTAAATCCATTTATGATACATTTGATTCATTGTAAGAACCTGTGTAAATGCCACAATGTACCCCACTTAGCACAATAAAGGGGGAGAAAAAAGAACACCTTGCTGCCTCTTTCTTCTGTGCCCTCTTCCCTGGTGGTGCTCCACCTCCAAGCCTCTTCCTTTCCTCATCTAAGAACCCTGCCTGACAGATAGGCAGACGCCTCACCTTCCCGGTGTGTCCAGGTCCTCAACAAGGATAGTGTCCTCAGTTAGAGTCACCAAGAACTATGCACACAGCCAGCCATCACTCACCCTCTTTGTGCCTTGGGCTGTTGGAAGAAGTTAGAGGGGAAATAGATCCTACCTCAAAATTGGAATTACATCACAGAATTTGGACCTGTGTCCAAAGCCACCACCAGTGGCCTGAGGTCCCAATGCTCTGGTCACCTGACCCAGGGAGGTCTCAGGCCCTTGGCTCTACATTGTCCTGCCTAGGCTGTGAGGGTTTCATTTTTCCTCTACCTAGCTTGGGTTTTAGGACTCAGCCTCTTGGATGGAAAGGAGAAATTAGGGCAAGGCAACCTCGCAACACCATCACTACCACTACCCCCACTGCCTGAAGCTTGAGAAAAACACAGCAAAGTGTCGATCCACAGCCAACTCACCCCCGTGAACACAGCCATGGCTCTAAAGGAATTTGTATTCTGTAGAAGTTAACAAATATAATCATAAACCTGGAATCCACAAGCCTACAACATGTCAAAAGCTTTAGAAGGAAACCTTAACTCCTATAAACCACATTAAAACCTAATCTCCTAAACATTCAGAATTCAAAAGCATCTTGCTATGACTGGGTCCTCATCCTGTTTGCAGACTCAAACATTTGTGGCATGGCACTTATGCAATAAAACTTTAAATCAAACCCAGGATAACGGATATAAAGATATCCCAAGACCACTCTCATAGCTCAGAATAATCTCCCTCTCCCTCTCCTCTCCCTCTCCTTCTCCCTCCCCCTCTTCCCTCTCTCTGCCCCCTCTCCCTCTCTCTCACCATCTCTAGAGGGTATTAGCCCAATTTTTCTAATTAGCTTATAAAAATTGGGTACTTGTAACCACTAATTTTAGTAAAACCCATCTAAGTGCAGGTGACCAAAACACATAGCCAAGCCTACAATTAAACAAAAGGTAAATACCATGTAGAAATAATTGAGTGTATCCATGTCCCAATTTTAAAATCCCCCTTTGACATGAAGACCCATAATAAGTCATTTAAGATGTTGGAAATCTGACTGGCACGTGCTAATATCAAATATATCAGCTTCTAAAAACATTCCAGTTATTGTGTACTGTACGTGGCAGTTTGCACGTTTCTCCTTTCAATTAAAACATGGTGATTGCCGTCCTGTGAGTGTTGCCTGTGATGCACTTGGAAGTGAGTGGTCGTTGGATGGTTCTGAACTTGATTATGTGGTATGTAAATCAAGATACTTGCAATTACATTTTTGTACAGAGGGAGAAAAAAATTAGTCTATGGAAAGGGACAAGCTCAAATGTCCACTGATATGCTTGTTATCACTTCAAATTTGCAAATTTAACACTACTTTGGAAATGCATTTTGACACAGGTCCTTTTCCAAGGTGACTTAATTTTTGTCTGCAGTTCCAAAGGACTAGCTTTCACAAGAATACAGCTAACCAAAAGACACAACTATAAAACACTTCCTGACTCAGTTATTATTTTCCCATCAGACACAGTTATTTATGAAAACAAGTAACTGGAAAGATTAGAGTTATTGAGTAAATTTAAAGAAAGGTAAACATACAGAAAGTAAGTCCCTGTCCCTGTGTTCCCTCCTGCACAGAAGGCTGGTTCAGTATCAACAGCTCTTAAGAATACTTCTCTTCTGTAAAATGGTGAGAAGACCCTTAAGTCTTCACTTTTCTATTCGGGGTGTTTGGATCAGTTTATTCATGCTGCTATAACAAAATACCACAGACCGGATGGCTTATATATAACAGAAATTTATGTCTCACTGTTCTGGATCCTGGAAGTCCAAGACCAAGTCCAAGACAGACACCAAGATGTGGTGTCTGGTGAGGCCCTCTTCCTCACAGGCGGCATCTTCTCGCTATGGTGGCAGGGCAAAGCAGGTCTCCCAGGCTTCTTTTATAAAGGGACTAATTCCATTCATGAGGCTCCATCCTTGTGACATAATCACCTTCCAAGGCCTCATCTTCTAATACCATCATCTGGAGAGTAGTAAGGTTTCAACACATTAGCATAAGGGAAACAGACATTCAGACAATAGTGGTGTTTAATCTCAGCCTTTCTCCTTCCTTCATCTTGTAAAAACAAACAGAAAAGAAATGAGTATCTCTGTATTGCCCTGGTCAAGGCACCTTTATCTCTCACTCATTTATTCTATAAACACCATTGCATCCATCACCAGCAAAACTCTGCAAAGATAAGAAATATCAACCAATATACCTATTCCCAAGGTGTTCATAGGTGTGCAAACTGAGATGCTAACAGAATTCAAGTCTTAGTGACTTAATAGTATAAAAGCTTGTCCCTGCTCCCAGTCCAACACAAATTAAGGAAAAAAGTATTTGCTCCACACAGACATTCAGGAATTCAGGGTCCCAGGCTTGTCCTCTCCAGTGACTCTGTCACCAATAAGGCCTTAGAGGCTGTCACTAAGTTCAAGGATGCCCTTGAACTTGCAATCTTCCTGCCTCAGCCTTCTGAGTTCTGGGATTTACAGACATATGCCATCACTCCTGGCTTCTCAGGCTGTCTTCATCAGACCAGTTGCTATGGGAGAGAGAGAACCTGATGGAAAATACACAGGATTTAGGGACAATTCACTTCCACCTTCACCCCTCATGCAGAACTGTGCCACACCTACCTACACCAGAGGCCAGGGAACAATGTTCAGAAAAGGGCAAAGAATGAACACACTCATACTATGTGCAAACACACAGTCCAGTGTGTCTGGTCAGCCCCAGTCAGGAGACAGAGCACTGTTTTCCTGTAAGCTGCTCAAGCTGTGCTGCAGCCCCTTCTCTTATTGGAACCACAGATGCAGCTGGAAGTTGGTGTCCAGTGCTCATGCTCTGTCATCAGAACTCCATGCCCAAAGCCAATCTTCCATTTCAACCATTTAGTTTTCCTCTGACAATTCTCGTTAGCAAGCAAAGTTTTTTCCACATTTCACTAGAACAGTACAAATTTTCAAACAGGCACATGAAGAGATTTCTCCATAAAGAATAGATGCATTTGTGTGTGTGTGTGTGTGTGTGTGTGTGTGTGTGTGTGTGTGTACCAAATCACTTAGTAATTGAAGCTCTCGGAAGCAAATGTGTAATGTCCTGCAGACCAAGTGTAAATATTGAAAATCATTTTCCAGATGTGCAGCAAACTTGGAGGTCCTCAGCCCCTCCTGACTCTCAGTGCTTCCTAGTTGGAAGAGGATGAAAACGAGCAAGAAGCCAGGCTCCTGTGTATGCCAAATGGCAGGTGGGGTTCCATGGGATGTGTCTCAGTTGTGTTTTACCAATTTTGTTAGAGATGAGAAAGCCACATTCGAAAGCTTTGGAAGCTGATACCTAGATGGTCAGTGGACACTGTGGATATTTCATGCATAAAGTAAATGAAGCCTAGGGTTTAGATATGGGGAAGACCCATCACTGAGCTAGAAGGTTCTGTCAACCTGCAATCTGAGTCTCCTCTTTATAACCAGGGACCTGTTCAGGGGACAGCAGCTAAGTTACAAGCACCCTGAAACCTAGTGGCTACAAACAGCAAGCTTGGATCAGCTCCTTCATTTCTGTAGTCAAGAATTCACGTATTCCCCCTCACCTTTCTGACTTGCATCTCCATGAGGGTCGCACAACTGCAGTCACTCACACTGGCAGGTTGGTGCTGGCAGTTGGTCAGTTCTTGGGGCTTCTTGAGTGGCCCTAGCCCAGTGTGATATCTGTGGCCTGTGTGGCCTTCTGTGACAACTTGGAGCCACCCAAGGTGTCCTCCATCATAGTCTGCCAAGATAGGCAGGCTCCAGGGCAGGGGAAGGTATGTCATATCTACACTGCAGGAAAAGTTTGTAGAAAGTTATAGGGGACCACTATTTGAACACACAGTCTTCCCCAGGGCCTCGTATGCAAATCTTTATCTTTGCAGCTTTCTAATCTTAAGAACAGTGGCTTGGAAAGGTGACATAGAAGGAGAAGAGGAAAGTGAGTTGACCCCAGGGCCCTTTACCACACTCTACTAGAAAGTTCTCCACCAAAGGATGCTGTTTAAAGACAGCTTTTTCAGCTGAACACTAAATGTGAGCCCTGAGCAGGAGGCAGTCAATGTCTACATGAGAAGAAGAAAGATAAACTTTATGATCAATAAGAATACAAAAATCAATAACAAGACTCTTTCCCATAACCCACCCTCAATCCAAACTCCAACCAAGGTCAAGGCCTGACAAGTGTAATGTGCCTTGAAAGGAAGAGAAAAATTAACCTTGTAGACTTCTACACAGTGAAAATTTTTCAGGGCAGAGACTGCCAAACAATAGCAGGCCCTGGGCCTATTGAAAACAAGTCAGATTTTTGGTGGCCGGGCAAACAGCACTGGGTCCTGGCTTTGAAGGTCTGTGACTTGCACACTTGGCCTTTTGTCTCTCTCTCTCTCTCAGAGCCCATGTACACTCTGTATGTCTGGGTTGTCTGGAGAGAAAGGTGGAGAAAATGACACTGGGAAAGAAATCTCTGGCCTCTGGCCTCCAGGAACAAGAAGTTTCAGGAAGTAGGGAATGTGAAAGCAAGGACTCTCCCTACCTGGCCCAGGAAGAGGACAGGTTCCAGGCAGTAAGAACTCCTCCTCTGCCAGCGGCCATTCTCCCCTACCTCTTTCCCTCTCTCCACTACTCCACTGGACCTTTGAGGATGGGGATATTCGATATAGGCCAAGAAATGGCTGAGAACCTCCTGCCCTAACAATCATCACCATTCACATCTTGAAAGTCAAGTTAAGCCCTCTGCCATCTGATTCCCGCCCTACATGAGACTTTGGGGCAAGTTTGTGTTGGAGGGGAGGACCAAGAAATGCCTTCTGACCAATGGAAATGGGCAGAAGACCCTGGATAAAGACTCAGTCACCATCCCTTTAACATACTATTCCATGTGCCCCCCCACCCCAAGATTAGATCCTCCCCTTCCCCTGTGATTGACAGTGCCGGGGCTTCTGGCCATGTTGACCAGTGCTTGTTCCAGTAATAGTCTGGTGACCAGCAGAAGCTCTGTGGCCTCAGTTCCCACTATTCATTCCCAAGAGCTAATGGAGACAGGACAGGCAGGTTCTCCCACCACTGCCTCATGTTACTGCTCCTTGTCCTAAAGGGACCAGACTGTCTCAGGAGCTCTGCCCTGAGCAGTCTCTGCCCCTAGGGAAGGCAGTGACATGGGTCCCACCCACAGAGCACCCCAATACAGCAGCAGAGGTTGGGGACGCCGGATCTGGCTTCATCTCGCAAACTGGCTCATGTTCCCTGCAGAGCCAGAATGAAGGCAGGGCCACTAGCTCTGGTCTGAAGACAGAGCCCTTGGAACTCCCTTCCTAGAGGCCAGGCACACCCTACTCATGGCCCTCATGCAGGGGTAGGGCCATCACCTTGAGCCATGTCCCCACGCCTCTTCCTGCTGCAGCCAGATGGCTCCTCCTGCTACAGGGAGCCACAAGAAGCTCATGCCCAGGAGTGGCAGCAGGCCTGAACTGACACCCCAGGGGCAGCCCCTAGAGGGGGGTCTGAATGCCCAGTGGCCACCTCCTGCATTCCCTTACACTTCAGCCAGAGCCTACAGGGTACACCTGTGACTGTCCCCAAGTCCCATGCCTCTTGATCAAAGGCAGTTCCTCATTCTGCTAGGGAGGGCCGGAAACCCAGCTGCCAATAGCACATCCTGCCATGCCTCTTGCCAAGGGTCCTCGGTTGGGGAGAGGCTGAGGAGGGCAGACAGAAAGGGTGGAGGACCCTCCAGGACACCAGACTCATGTCTTCCAGGAAAGCAGCTGACTGCAGCAGGCCCTGTCATTTCAAGGAATGCAGTGGACCTCCCCTGCCTCCTAGCAGCCCAGGGTGGTGACGATGGCACAAGGTGGTCCCCAGATGGTCAGCCTCAGGGGACAAGGTCATTTTGCACCTCCCCGCTTGCCAGGATTGGTCTCCAGCCCTTCTGAGCTTCCAGCCTGGCAGTCACTCCATCTACTTTAAAGGCATCCAGAGAGAGAGCAAGAAAAGGGAGTTTGCTGCAGGGGCCCCGGCACAGACTCTCAGATGACAGGACTCTGCACCTCAGGCCTGGAATTGCTCCATGTGGGAACACTGTCCCCACACCTGCTCGTGGTCCTGGAGCAGCAAAAAGCCCAAAGTTCCTCATCATCAATGAATAGCAAAAGTCAGAAGCAAGGCATCCTGGGTGCCACTGGTGGCAAAAGCCTACTGTGGTTCTTGGATCTGGGGAGTGTCACCTGGAAATCATCTCATCGGCATGTCCCAGAGATCATCAAGACAGTACTCACTCCACCTGCTCTCAGACCTCCAAGCTCAGCCTCCCTGGGCTGGGGAAGGAGGTCTCTGTGCCTCATTGGAGACTGGGCCTGGGTCCCAAGAGTGTTTCAGACCCATCTTCACTACCCCAGAGCCAGGATGGAGCTGGAGAGAGCAGGGATGAGGACCTCAGAAGAGGAGGAAGGAAAGGAGGAACCAGGAGGGCAGCTGTTTCACCAGTGAACCCTGGAGAGAAAGCATTTCATTTAGCCAAAGGGAAATGTCCACAAATCTCCAACCTCAAAAGCAATTCACTTCCTCATCCCCTGCCAGGGAAGCACCAAGCCTACCGAGAACATTCAGTACAAATGCTGGCGTGTCCCTAAAAAAAAGACTTCAGCTGTTTAGAAAGCAGGGCTCACCCAGGACAGGGCTCACCCTAAGGTGCAGAAAATCAAAGTCATAGCAGCAAGACCTCCTCCAGTGTGGCGAGGTTACAAGGCAATAGCCAAGGAGACTGCAGCCAGAAAGCTACTAGAGGCATGTCTGAGAGCTGCAGGAAGGCATGCATGCATAAAATGATCCTGGCTGTGTCCTCTGCCAGCAGGGTTGCTTCTGGAACCCACATCCTCCTTTCCTGCATTTTGACCTTGTCTGATTCCACCACCAGTCCTTGGACCACACAGGCAGATTAGTATCAGTAATCATCCTCATACTTAAAGCATGAGCCCCAGGTCTAGAAGGACTGTAACTGAGGCCCCAGCAGCTATCCTATAAGGACCAGTCCCTTAGCAGGCTGACAGATTCAAGTGGAACTGAAGAGGAAGGCATTCCAAGTGCAAGGGAGATGAGGAAGAGGAACAGAGTCCTAGCACAGCACAACTGCCCATGGGTGGAGAGGCTGCTGCAGAATGAACAGGCTGAGTGCAAATGCAAAGCTGCTTGATGACATGCAAAAGAAATGCAGATGCTTCCAAAGAAAAGCAAAGTAAACAAGTGTGGTGGTGCACAAGTGTAATCCCAACTGTGCAAGAGGTATAGATAGGAGAATTGCAATCCAAGGCTGGCCCAGGCAAAAAGTGGTGTGAAATCCTTACTGAAAATAGTTGAAGCAAAAAAGCTGGAGGTACAGCTGAAGTGGTAGAGGGCCTGCCTTACAAGCGCAAGGCCCTGAGTTCAAACCCCAGTACCACCAAAAAAAAAAAAAAAAAGAGGTGGGGGACTAATGTAAACTGAGATTTGTGTTCTTGCTGGCTGTGTTCTAGGAACATGCCTGCAGGGTGTTGCAACCCCCTCCCCAACGGATGCCTCTCTGTGTACCTCTCCTCCAGCCTATACTGTCTCTTCAATAAGGTAACAAGAATCCATATTGCTCTTATTATGCAACAATAAAAGTTCATTACATTCTTCTGACAGTAGTCATTTACTGAGGGCTGACAACATTTATTAGCACTGTCCTCACCACTTCCTGTGACTTTTCCCCTTTTTTGTTTTTTGGTGGTACTAGAATTTGCATTCAGGGCCTTGCTAAACAGGTGCTCTACCACTTAGGCCATACTCTCAGTGTTTTTGATTTAGATATCTTTCTAACAGGGTCTCACTTTTCTGCCTGGGCTGGCCTGAACTTTGATCCTCCTATTTATGCTCCCCATGTAGCTGGGATGACAGGCATGCACTACCATGGGGTCTCACTGCTTGCCAGGAACTTCAATCCTCCTGAGTTGCTAGGATTACAGGTGTGAGCCATGGCACCCAGCACCTTTCCTCTTTAAAACACATAGTAATCCTAGGAGGTAAACACTGCCTTTATTATTCCTGCCATGCAGATGAGGAAACCAAGGCATGAAGAACTGACATAGCTTGTCTCCAGGCCAGGAGCTGGTGATAGGGGTCTGGATCAAGGTCTTGTGTCCCGCCCAAGATGGCAGGCAGAGGCTTCCACACTCACAGCTTGCTCATTCATTCAATGAAGCAGTACCCTCAGGTCTCCACAACATCTGCAAAGAAACATTGCAAGGAAAAGGAGGAGGAGGTCATAGCTGGGACAACTGAGCCATTGGAAGGTTCCTGGATGGATCCCAGGCCACCAGATCCACCTCCACTAGAACCACAGGGTGGCAAGTTGGTGAACTTTTGGGGTCTGGGTCCCCACCTTTAAAGATGGATTGTTGGGCAAGATGAGGCCAGACCAGAAGAATCAACTTGCACTGGGTTCGACCCGATACATGCTTATAGCACGTGCCACTGCACTAGCACTGGAAGTCCTTCTGAGCAAAACAAGCCTGCCCTCCAGGAGTCCATGTTCTAGTGGGCAGAGAAAGATGCAAATGCTTCCAAAGAAAAGCAAGGTAACCCAAGGTTCATGTTCCCCAAGCCCCTGGATGTGTGTAGCAGGTGTGGCCTGGAGCACTCCTTAGAGCTCACAAAAGGCCACTCACAGGGGCAGAGCTGGCCCTCAGCCATGTACACAGGAAGGATTTGACAAAAGTCTGTGGAGTGAGAGAAAGGTCCTAGGCATTTCAGCCCTTGGCAAAGTCAATGTGAGACATGAACCATTCTCAGATGGTCCAACACAGGTTTTCAAGCCCCAAAACAGCAACAGGGCTCCAAAAGCAATGAGCTATTGCCAAGTACTGAAGACTAGCAAGGCATAAATCTAACCTATCAGCATTCTACTGTTTGGATTTCTTTCATTCTTGGTCTAAAACATGTGTCACTTGTCACTCACAGTCTTCCGAGAAGTTTGTTGATGACTGTAAAGGAAGTCCACAGGAAGATGGGGAATGTGTGAGTGTCCTAGGCATGGTGAGTCAAGTGACCTCCCATCTTACATCAAACACCTGCAGCTCACCGCTGGGCAGCTGTGTGTGTTTCAGTGCCGTTGTCCCTCACCATGCCCCTCAGTATCCATGGTTCTAGGGGACCAAAATCCGTGGATACTCCAGTGTCTGCACAGAACTTACATACATCTTCCCGTAGATCTAACTCGTCTCTGGATCACTTACAGTACCTGGTACAATGCAAATATGAGGCCAATAGCTGTGCTGCATTGTTTAGAGAAGAATGACAAAGAAAAAAGTCCCCGCCTCTCCGGTACATACACAATCCTTTTTTCTTCCAATACTTTCAATCCACGGTGAGCTGAACTGTGAATGTCAAGCCTGCAGAGATGAGAGGTTGACTGTCTAGCTACATAGCCAGGGTAAGAGCATTTGCCATGCAGGCCCACATCTACAATGAATGGTGGCCAGCCCAGGTGGAGGAGCACCCTGCTTAATGCACAGACTACCTTGTACCCTCCTCAGACTGCCTGAGGGGACAGTGGATGGTCAGCATTAGCCTCCAAGTCACAACGAGCCTTCAGAACCTCTCTGGACACACACGGGCAGAACTTTCTTTTTTTGTTTGTTTTTTTTTATTATTATTTATTCATTTATTTGTATGTGCTTGAGTTCTGAGGAAGTCCTTGCCTACACCTGTTGCTTCCAGTGCATTCCCTGCTCTTTCCTTTACTAACTTTAGAGTTTCGGGTCTGATATTAAGGTCCTTAATCCACTTTGAGTTGATACTAGTACAGGATGACAGGCATGGACCTAGTTTCAGTTTTTTGCAGGTAGATAACCTCTTTTCCCAGCACCATTTTCTTTTCTCCATTATACGCTTTTGGCACCTTTGTCAAAAATAAGTTGGGTATAGTTGTGTGGATTCATCTCTGGGTCCTTTATTCTGTTCCACTGGTCTCCATGTCTGTTTTTGCGGGCAGCACTTTCAATGGTGGGCAGAACATTGTGCTGCAAAAGGACTCAAGCTATGGCCTGGGCCTTCAAATGCTTAACACTAATCGATATTCCAGAACCTTCCTGATTGCGTTTTCTAGAACAATGTTGCCCACAAAGCATAGATTAGATCCCTCCAAACTGGCTGCTGTTTTTGTAGCTTCCCTAGGCTGGAGACCCTCCGACCACCCACAGATACTCTGAGTGAGGCATGAACCACCTGTAGCTTATCTCACCCCAACATGACAAGTAGACCAGATAACAGGGCAAGACATGGCCTCTGGGTAGACCATGTGTAAGATGACTTGTTTAAGGCCACTTGGATTGTCCCTCCCCAGCCAGTCAGGGTCAGTTCCATCCCTCTTGCACCTGCAGAGGGCTCTGGATGGCTCCTTCCCTGCACCTCCATACAGAGTTGTGGTCATTGGTTGCTTTCTGAAAAGACCTGAATCTGTTGTCAACAAAGTGCAGTCTGGTAATTAACCATAGCAACTTCTCACACACTCCTCTTTCCCACAACAAACAGCAACAAAGGAAAAAGTCCTATGCCGGGCTGAGAATGGAAAAGGGAGCTCTTGCCTCTGAGCTCAGTTCAATTTGCTTACTTTATTCTATTCAGAGCCTGCCAAGTGAGTAATGGAAATGGGAGAAGGTACAACTTTATAAGGAAATTAAGGTGGGGCAGAGGACTTCTCCATGAATAATTGCAAGACTTGGATTATGCAGCTTTTAAAGAACTTGTGGTTGCTGGAAAGTTCGTTGCTATTTTGGTAAGTGGCTTCACGGCCCGGCCTTCATTGTGGAGTACTATTTATAGTAGCCATGAATGTAATTCCCAAGGCTTACCCAAGAACATTCGGCTCTTTGTCCTCCCATTTTCCAGCTTTTGATCAAAGGATGCTTTGCCCCTGAGTTAGTGAAAACCCATTTTTAATATTCTTGCAAGCAAGCTTTCAGTTCTGTTTTTGCAAATCTTTCCTATAGAAACAGATTATATTTATTTTCTTGTTTTGATGCTGGTACACTTTAAGTGATGATTCCACCTATTTTTTTCTACTGGAAACGTTGGAAAGGTTGGATAGGAAAGCCTTGGCAATGTCCACTTGTCATAATAAGCAAAGTGTAGTCTCCAAAAGGCTGCATACTACACCATTCCATTCTTTCTTGAAGGCTTTTTTAAAATTCTTAGTATTCACAGTTGAAAGCAAATAAAGCAGAGAAATATGAGGCTCACTCTGTGAAAGAGGATCGGGAATCTACCTAGATCCTGTGTCAGAGGGAAGGAGTTGGAACCAGTGTCCTTCTGTAATGACCTTGGCTGTGAACACCAATGACCAAGCTTGGGTGAGAAGGAACAGGCCAGAGGGTCTTGTTTCCACCTCCAAAATCACTTTCCTCATCTCTGCCTCACAAACAGCATTTTCTGAGTTCATGCCAATGCCTTCTGCTAACGACCCCAACCACCTTCTGTCTACAGGACATCGCTTGGAGGTGGGGACCTGCAAACTCTAGGATTCAGTTTCCTCCAAGTCATCAACTTGACCCCTCTGCTGTCCACAAGGCAGCATTTGCGGCCTTGTGTTATTAAATGAGTTACAGAGAGAAAATATCCGGGTAGACCGGTTACCTGGGCAACAGGAGGCCTAGGCAGCCCAGAAGTGTTTCTCTGTTTCTAATTTTGTGAGATCGTGGGCAAGCCACCTCTAGCCTAGTACCTCGGCCCCTCATCTATCAAAGGGTCTCCAAGCCATTTAGTAGACACAAATACACAAACATTGGTCATCAATCCCAGGCCTATGAAAAGTCAAGAATTGTCACACTGATTTCTCATCAGGATTCCTGTCATCAGTACCTCTTGCCCATCAACTGTCATCTCAGTGGATTCAGTGTGTTAGGGCTCCAGAGGTCTTGAGCAGAAAAAGGGGTGATTGAGAAGACAAAGCAGGCAGCACACGGACAGCACAAATCCAGATGCCAGGACTAGGAATGCATGCTTACTGACATTGTCCCCATGGTCCCTTCATTGCTCCCCCTGAAGAAAGATGTCTGGGTGAAAGTACTTGTTACAGGACAACCTCAGAGCACCATGAAGGACAAACAGCAATGATGACTAGGGTAGTTGTCATTCAGCCAAGGTCTTCCGTGTCCCCGATGCCTGGAGTTCATGGTTACTCTCTCTATTTTACCAATAAGAGAATGAAATACAGGATGAAAGCAGCTTGCCCAGATCACAACTGACTTCAGAAACTAATGCCATGTGCATGTATATATCAGCCAGCTTTGCCTTACTACAATGAAATACCTGACATGGGTAAAGAAAGGTTTATTTAATTCTCAATTTTGTAGGTTAAAAGTCCAAGAGTGGGCGGCACCATTGGTTCACTCTCTGGTGAGTGTGACTGATGGTGGCATGTCATAGCAAGAGTACATGTAGGAGCAAACTGTCCCATTTAGAACTGGAGTAGGAGGACTGGGCACAGTGGCACATGTCTGTGATCCAAGCTCCTTAGGAGGCAGAGGTAGGAGGATCATGGTCTGAGGCCAGCCCAGGCAAAAGTACAAGCCTCTCTCTGAAAAACAAACATCAAGGGCATGACTCAAATGGTAGAGCGCTTGCCTCCCAGATGTCAGGCCCTGAGTTCAAACCCCAATACCACCAAAAAAAGAAGAACTGGAACAAGGAGAAAGGAAGAACTGGAACAACCAGGATCCAATAGTCCCCTTCAAGGGCATGTCCCCAATGACCTAAAGGGCTCCCAATAGACTCCACCTCCCAACACCCCCACCCTGAGAACCAAGCCTTTACATACGGACTTTTGGGGGACACTCAACTGTCAACATGACTCCAAGAATCCCATTCCTCCCACACTAAGGAGCTACCTCTGAGTAACAATGCCTTGTCCCCAGGGGCCATGGAATCAGATCAGGAGACATCAACACAGGCCCTGGAGTTCTGTCCCTGCTGCCCATCTTCCCTCTGTGGATACTCAGGCAGCTCAACAAGCCTGTAACTGAGCTGCCTCTGAGCCCCAGCTTCTTCTTCTGCAAAGAGAGGAAAGGGTACACCCAGCCAGGTTGCCAAGGGGACCAGCCCAGTGATACATGTGACCATACTACATGGAAAGAAGACACTCAGCAACTGGTGTGCCTTCTCTTCCTAGCCTCAGGAAGAGAATCCCTGATAAGGTGGCCATGAGAGTGGGAAGAGCCATGGCCCGGAGGACACAAGGACACCACAGGACAGGGTGTACTTTGCTGGCTGCCATAGGAAGGTTAATTCACATAAGGCAGCAAACATCACAGAGTGGACTCTCACAGTTCTGGAGGCCTGAGATAAAAAATCAGGGTTCCTACTACCTTCTAGCCACTGATGGCGGCCTCAGTCCTTGGTGTCTCCTGGCTCAAAGATGCACTCCTCCAGTCTCTCTGCCTCTGTCTTCACACTGCCATTTCCCCAGTCTTTTCATTTTCTCATAAGGAGACGAGTCATTAGATTAGGGCCACCTTACTTGATTACATCAGCTAAACCCCCCTTTCCAAAAAAGGTCACATTCATGGGTTCCAGGAGCAAAGACAACAACATATCTTTGGAAGATGAACAGATCAAACCATAGCAATGGGAACACGCTGATGTTGACTGGCCAAGGAGTTGGTTGGTTTCCAAACACAGGGTCCACATCAGCCCCTGAGACAAAGACTGCATACAGGGGTGACCAAAAGCAGGCTTCAGTGTCACACCAAAGATGAGCTCAGTTCGACCCTTACGTACAGCTCCATGTTGAAGAAGGCCCTTTCAAAGCATCTCCACCTGGTGTCAGGGGGAGGGCCCCTGGTTGGGCCTGCTCGAAGGCCTCCCAAGGGGTCAGGTGGATTTGGAGATGTGAAGTGTCCTCTCCTTGTGGCTATCCCCTGCACCACCACTCTCATATCAGATGGGCTATCTGGGGTCACCACTCAGTGGGCCGAGAGACTAGAGTGGCTAAGGCTGCCTTCCTGAAGTGTGTAGATGGAAATGGTGGGAGGTGGCCACAGGAGGCTTTTACTGTGGATTGACTTAGGAATGGTCCTCATCCCACTTATCAGACAGGGATTCTCTTTGGATCCTTCCAGAAGCTGCCTTAGACACAAGGACTCAAACACAGTGGTTGGTATGACTTTCCCAGGCTTAAATCAAATCAAATCAAAAGTAAATCCTAAATCAAACTAAATCCAATGCAGCCTGATGTTCTCCCAAGCAACAGGCTTAGCCATACATCTTGCAGAACCCCCAGTGGAATAAAGGAAAGGACCCCCACACACACACTGCCAGGACCCCTCCTGTGGGTGTCTCCCACAGGCCCTTGGCAACAGCCTCTCTGCTGGCAAGTACTAGCCTGCACCTCCCGCGCTGGCCTCACCATGCCTCCTCTTCAGGACCACCCAGCTACAGCACCCTGGGCAGGGTAGGCTGAAGCTCCTTACTCCCTTGCCCCCTGCTCCTTTGCCCTTCCTTCTCCTGCCGGGCATCCCAGGAGCAGCCCGAAGAGACTTGCATCTGGGTACATTCCCTAAGAAGGCCACATAGGAAACAACTGCTGTGTCTGGCTTCAGCCAAAGCCCTTTGGAACCTTTCACCTCTCACGATCTCTGATAAAAGTGGAACCGGAGTCCACTCCATCCACCCAGCCCTTTCCAAGATGGAAGTTTACACAAACGATAAACAAATGTCTCATAGGATCAAGACATTCACAGTCCCAGGGTCTGCAGTGTCCTGCAGCCAGCACTGACAGCTTCCAGCAGACAGCAGGGAGCTTCCTTGTAAAACAGAAGGTTTTCTATGAGCTGCTTAGGAGCACACACAGCCCTGGCTGTCAGCCATGGACAGCCAGGAGGACAGCCCAAGGTGCCCAGCAAGACTTGTGCTCCTCTGCATGGTTTCCAAGTATGGACTTGTAAAGACCTTATAGACAAATGCCAGTGCTATTCATTATCAGCCAGAGGTCACATTCTGAACACAGGGAGCCTAAATGGTGCACGGACTGGTTGTCTGATCAAGTCCCAAGCCAGCCACTCTAGACAACAGATCTGTGGGTGGTCACGCCCTGTAAGTAAGCACCTCTGTCTGTCCTTCTGACTCCTCCCACTGTTTCAGGGAGACATCCAAAGAGAGTTGAGGAAGCTTATGGGTGGCTCAGCCGCAGCCTCCTGCATGCTACGGGAGATTCTGGCACATGGACTGTGCCCTACCCCCGAGGAGGACTATGACCCAGACACACCTAGGTGGGAGCCAGGGCCATTACTATATCCTTTATAGTAGGCAGCTCAGAGAAAGCAGCCCTCAGCCCCTTAGTTCAAGTTCACAGACATCAGATCCCTAACCAACCTTGGCTGAACTCAGGACCTTCAGCCAGCTAGAGACACTCCAGTCCTTTTGCTTTAGTTTGTTTTTCAGATAGGGTCTGATGCTTTTGCTCTGACTGGCCTCTGACCACAATCCTCCTACCTATGCCTCCCACATAGCTGGGATTACAGGCATCAGCCACCACACCCAGCCCAGATATCTCACCTATTTTTAAAGGAAAAAGGAAGGCACTGACAGAAGGAGCTTGTCCATGCCAGGAAAACCTCACCCCTGCTTCTACATCCTGTAATTGTCCAATTCTTATTTATTTAGTTTGAGGTGAATGTTGCCCAAATTTATAAAAAATGCAGTTTACAGACATTAAAAGGGATGGTACTTAGCAAGGGACTGTTCATCTGGCCCATTGTGCCTGGGCAGGTGCTGGCACTCCCCACACCTCGCTTGGCATTGATGCCATCCTGAAGATTCATAAAAGCCCACAAGGCCCATGGAAGAGAGCCCCTGAGCCCAGACTCACTGTCAATGCTGTAGCCCACTTCTCATAATAGCCAGCACAAGGCCCAGACAAGAAGACACCCCCTCAAAAGCATGCTGGAGGGCTTGGGCACCGGGCTGGGCACCTCCTCTACCCCCACCCCCCACCCCTGCTGCAGGGTTATCAACCATAGCAATGTTGCTTCTGTGATCTGGTGCCCTAGGCAAGGTCCCCGCCAGAGGACACTCGTAGGAGCTGCATTTGCTGTCCCATTTAGGGTCCTGAATATGCCAGTGTGCCACTTTTTCTTTCCAACTTTTCCTTTCCAACTGGAGACTACCCATAACCAGGGCTCAAGTTATAGACAGTTCTGCTGGGCAGAAGAACCAGCTTGTTAGAGTTTCTTCAAGGGTCACACACCGCCCTGACCCTCAAGGATGCTCTGTACCAAAACATGAAAAGAATAAGCAGCTTGATGAGGCAAAGGTCAGGCTCCACAATTGCCATGTGCTGGAAGGAAAGTCACCAAGAACCCAACCAACCCACCTCTTCCTCCCCAGGCGAACCAGGGTATCCAGCTGCAGTCCAGTCTGACCGGCAGTGGGAACACACTACCCAGGGTCCCTCCCAACACCGTACCTTACTAGCTAGCACTTCTCTCAGCTACAGGAGACCTTTCCCCTGCACAGCCAGAAAAGGAGGGAGCAGTCACACTCCAGCCCCATGTTTTCTCCTTTGCCAGAGAACAATCAATACCTTTAATTCGGGTGCTGGTTTGAAGCATTTTGTTGTTTAAAAACAAATGATTCAAAAGATTAAATTGCATATTAGCCATCCTCAGTGGACATGCTGCTCTTCCAAATAGCCAGTGGAAATGTTTTGTAAGAATTTAGATTACCAAACTGTGTTTTGTTTTGGTTTTTGTTTTGCTGGCATGGGGTGGGGGGGTTGAACTCAGGGCTTCATGCTTGCTAGGCAGGCACTCTATCTCTTGAGCAACTCCACAAGTCCATTTTTGTGTTTTTTGTCATTGTTTATTCATTTGTTTTGTTTGTTTGTTTGTTTGTTTGTTTGTTTTTGAGATAGGGTCTTGTGTACTATTTGTCCAACTGGCCTCAAACTGCAATCCTCATGATCTCTGCCTTCTGAGTAGCTAAGATTGCAGGTGTGAGCCACCGGCACCCAGCTGTGTTTTGTTTTGTTTTGATTTGATTTGTTTTGTTTTGTAGAAGGAAACCTGTATTTATTCGATGCTGGGTAGTTTTTCTAGAACTAGGAGCATAAAGGAAACAACACAGAAATGGAGCTCAAGATAAGGGCTGTAGGAGAAGGGGTGGCCCAGAAGGCAGTCATATTTCCACTGCCTGCAACCGTCAGTTTTCTTATTTCTGATTTTCTGTATAGTACAAAAGCACTATTGCTCTTAGGGTAGACAGAGCGCAAGTGCCTGAAGGGGCACTAATGTACCATGGGGCCCTACACATCAGGGAAGCCACGGTCCTGACCTGTTCTGAATAACCCCACTATCCTCCATCTGCACCACGCTGGTCACTCACAGGTGGCCAGACTCTTCTGCTTTATAACTTGTGTCCTGGGCAGCCATCCAGATCAACACACGTAGCCCTGGCCACTCCAGCCAATGGAATGGATGTCTGCTAGTCACCCATTGCTTTCCCGCCCAGGACCGGTCAGCTGCCTCGTTGTGCACATGCCTTTGCACACGCCACCTACACATGGGTTCACTCACTTCCCTGAAATTGAGACACCTGAGTCAGCCTGTCCAGGCTTTGTGCATTGTAGTGAAGACTCCAGGGCCCCTGTGTTCACTGAGATTCCCAGTCCCAAGAGTGATGCAGGTTTCTGACTGTTTTCACAAACTGCCACCTCTGACACGGTCAGTTTCCAAGCACTGCCCTGCCTCATCAAAACTCCTTTTCATGTTACTGATTCCCAGAGAAACTGACCTTTTCATGTAATCTCAGCCACTGAAGTGACCTCTTTCTTCCATTTCCACACTGCTTGTCCGTGTTTGTTTTTGTGTTTCGCATTCATTCTATTTGCAAGCACTTTATACACATGGATGTTCACCTTTTACCTTCCACAGGGAAGGCAAACTTCCCTTCCACCCCAGTTTTTCCTTAGTCATTGCCCATCTTGCCAGGCAGAAGTGCTTGAATTTTATGCAGCAGATCTATCATTTGCAAAGGTCAAATCTTCGAGATGAACTTTTCTATTTTCTGGTCCTGAATAAAGGGCTGCTCTCACCCCAAATCACACAACCACATATCTGAAATTGCACCTGTCATTGGCAGAATGTGTGGGGGTTTTGGGTTGTTTTCTGCAGTGCTGATGATCAACCCCAGGGCCTCTGGCATGGTAGGCAGGTGTCGTGCCCTTGACCCACACTCCCAGTCCCCAAACTGCATGTTGTCACAGGTGGATCACCAGGGCCTCCTGAAGTTTACTGCCCTTCTGGACAAGGCCAAAGATCTCCAGGCCACCCTGCCCTGGCTATGGATGTGTCATCTTCCTTTTTTTCTGGTCTTAATTACCAACAGCAGGGTCCATGCTTTTCCATCTGGATCCAGGTAGTCTCATGAACGCCTCTCTTATTTTTGGTAAATTTCTTACTCTTCCAGAGCTTTCCTGAAAGGAGCTACCTGAAAGGGACAAGTTAAGTCTAGAGACACTCAGCCCCAAAGGAAAGCTGCTGGGACATTGGGGAAGTCAGCATGCTAGCCATGTCTACTGAAACCAGAGTACCTGGGACCGGCCCCGCCCCAGCCTGGCCCAGCCAGGGCTCCTGGTGATCTCAAAGGATTGCCGCTCTTTGCCAGGCAGCGGGACAGGGGAAAAGATACAGAATGAAGTTCATGTGGCCTGAGCTCACCCTGCACCAAACGCTGTCGTAAAGACAATTGGCTCAGAATAGCCTCAAGCCTATGTGACTTCTTCCCCACTTCACAAATAGGAGCCAAGGTGTGTTAGTCAGACCTTGTCACTGTGACAAAATTCCCGACAGAAAGAGTTTAAAAGAGGAAAGGTTTAGTTTGGCTCAGGGTTTCAGGGTTTCAGAGTTTCAGTCCATGTCGGTTTGCTCCATCATTTCTGGGCCCATGGTGAGGCTGAAAGTCATGGTGCAAAGTGCGTGGTGAAGCAAAGCAATTCAGTCATAGTGGACAGGAAGCAGAGAGCAGATACAGGAAGGGCTGGCCGCTAGTTGTCCACTTCCTCCAGGCAGGCCCCACCTCCTTATGTTTCTGGCACCTCCCAAAATAATGCCACCAACTGGGGACCAAGCCTGGACATTTCATATTCAAGTCATGACACAGGCACCAGACACTTCAAGTTTTCCTGAACTCAAAGTTTCCCCCACACACACTCAAACCTTGCTCCCTCCCCCCGACCAGCTCCCTCTCCCTATGACATCGACTGCCCCATGGAGCCATCTAAATGATGGTGGAGACCCGTGGAAGGATGGACTCACTGCACCCAAGATGGTCAGCTCCAGGAGCAGGACCTCATCCAGCACCTGCCCCCAGGGAAGAGGTGGGGCAGGTGGCCCAGGTGAGCTGTGCTCACGGTAAGCCCAGCCAGCATTCCTTCCTGGGTTGGGAATTGTGTCACAGGGTGGGTGGTGGATACTGGTCTCCTCTCAAGCTCCAAGCCTCCTTACTAAACAGCCCACCCTAGAGGACTCAGCACCTGTTGCCCAAACCTCTCTTGACAGAAGTGAAATATATATATGATGATTCAGTGCCTTGTGGCAGCAAAGTCCTCCTTTCATCTCATGGCAATAGAACCCAGGGGCGCTTTTCCCAAGTGTCAGCTCCTTCCACGGACCCAGACCCCCACCCGTGGGAACCAGGAGGACTGAGTGGAAGCTGTGTACAGGAAGATGGGTGCTGTGCATCCTCCTCATCCCAGACCCCTCCACCTTCCCCTCCCCCAACCTGGGATGGTCATAAAGATCTTCAGACCCAAAACCCTGAGGCCACAGTGTCACAGCTCTGGATCTGACCACATGGGCTCAGAATAGAAGCAAAACCTTGTTGGTGGGATACTTGGCTCAGCAGATGAATGGAAAACAGAGAACATCTCAATTGATTTCTAAGAGCTCAGATGAATTCAAGACAAGGAGAGAGTGTGTCTGGGCAGTCAGCAGACTCAGTGGGAGGCCAGGGCCACAGGTCAGCAGCTGGGGTCAGCACCCAGCATCTCCCAGAGAAGCTAACTGTATCTGTTTCAAGGAAAGCCTGTAGTGAGGTGGCCCTGATGACACAAGAGCACAGTGCCTGGTTCCCCTACCTCTCCTTTTAAGCATGACAGAAACAAGGGAATCCCCTCACCCCACTTTCTCTTCTGGTTACAAAATCTCTCAAATAATATTAAGCCATCTTTTGGGAGTCTTGGGAAAGTACAAGCTCTCTCCTTTGGGGCAGATGTTCCCACCCACCTATCTCCCCCAGGTCACCTACAGATGGCTTCCTGTGGCCTCAGCTTCCTGTGACCTGGCCCCACAGCATCCTATGGTGGGACCATCTGTGTGCGCCGCACAGTCTCTCAGGGCCTTCAGTGGACTGGGCCTACCACCCACCTGCAGAACCTAGCCATAGCTCACCCCCTCTGTGTCTCCTGACATCCCCCCAAACAAACCATGGCCCCCAAATCCTGTGCACATATATTGTTCCAGACCCCTTCAGAGGATAAAGCTCAAGAAAGGCAGCCAGCAAACACCCTGTCCTTCCAGGACACCTAGCTGAAGCAGACAGGCAGCCTTGGAGCCCCAGCGCACAGGGCTTTGCTTATCTGTGGACCATGCAATGCTTCGAAGGTTATCAGAAAACTAAAATGGAAGACTGCAGTTTTTCACAGCTAGTTGTCATTTCTTCAGACTAAGGGACATACCATACAGTCCAGAAGAACAACAGCCCCATTGTAGTCCTGCCAGTCCCTTGAGCATGCCAGTTGCCTCCTGCTACAGGACCTTTACACATGCCATTCCTTCTGTCTGAAATAGTTACACACACGGCATTACTTAGATTTCTCCCACTGGCCCTCAGCTCTTCGCCCAGTGTGCTCTTCTTGGGGAAGAACTGCCTGCCTCCATGATGTGCATTACTATAGACATTTCTGAACATTTCTTCCCCACAATCGTCACACTTCTTAATTACACACTCACCTCTGTGATCACCTGACTAGGTAGGCTGCATTCTCCACCCAGTAAGCCCATTCCTCCAAGGCAGGCTTTGTCCCTGGAGTGCCTGTGACATCTTGCACCTGCCTGACATGCAGTAGATATCAGACACATGTTGGGTAAATAGCACAAAGCCAGGGACCCCTGGACCAAAGTCTGACCTGCCCTGCCACCTGTCCAACTATTCAAAATCTTAGGCTTGCAGTCCATCTGGAAAAAATAACACAAACTCTTTCCATCCTCCACACAGCTGTCTATGTTCCCCCATCGGCTGAGAGTAATCCACTGGCGGCCTGACTTGCTTCCGCCTCTAAGTCGTGGAGAAATTTCAGAAGAGTGCCCGGCCTCATCAATCAGGCTGACGATCATCTGTGTGACTGGGACATTTGTGCCAAAGCAGAGAGTCCAGGAAATGTGTCCTCGGGGAGGGTGTTGTTGCAGCCAGCCTCCCTCGACCTCCCCAGGGGGCAGGCTTTCAGGGCCCCCTGGAGCCACGGCACTCTCTGATACAGGGCTGCACGGGCAGCTGCCTGAGGCCTTCCTCTGAGGCCAATGGCCAGAGCAGGACTTTCAGCCAATGTTTCCTCAATGCCAACTGGGGCAGAGGGAACCTAGCCAGGTACGGTGGGGAGCCGAGCTTGGTCCTGCCCTGAGAGGAGCCACGTAGACACCATAGGAGGAGAGCGTCCCTGGAGAGAGACAGACACACCAGGGCAGGGCTAATTGGAGGCTGCACAGACAGTGGGGTTTTCCAGGGCTGGTCCAACATCAGGTAGAACCAGAGAGTTCTACAAAAGGCCGGGACCTAGTCTTCTGGAAGACTGCCCAGGAACAGGGTCCCAGTGACAGAAAGACCCCCTACCACCTAACTGCACAGACCCAGGAGAAGACTTGGTACACGTGAGCCCAAAGCCCATGTCTCTGTTCAAGACAGCAGGAATCAAGCCCAGGTCCTGTGTGAGTACGTGCTGCCCGTCAGAGTTACCCAGGACATGTGATGTCACTGGCTACCTCACAAATTCTGCCTGGGGCACCTGGGGGCCTTGTGTATCATGGCTGGTACAGTGGGGCACCCAGGCCTATCTGTTCTAGGACACCAGAAGCAGCACGTGCTTCAACCATCCTGGGCCCATGTGGCTTTGAGCCTCTCTGGGGTCTTTTGTGGACAAGGAGAAAGTGCGAGTGCATACAGGAGGGTGGGCCCATCCCCACAGCAACCATCCCCACCCTCCCATCTCCTGGGACCCTCATCTCTCTCCAGCCTCAAACAGGATCCACTCCAGCCTCTCACCTCCATCCTCCCACTCCTCCTCAGTTCTTTGCCACAGAGGGTCTGATGCACTTGGAGAAGGAGAAATCTGTCCCCAGAATTCAGCCCTTCAAGCAGTGACACAATTGGCACTGAGCTAACAGGGAGGTTATTGGGAAGGCTAGCATCCTGGTCCCTGGTGTGCTGGGCAGCTCCTCCGCGTGACGTCAGCTTGGCCGCAAGCTCTCGGAAACACGCACGGCTTTGCTCAGAGCTCCTAGGCTACAGCCAAATATGTAAGAGTGCAGATGGGCAGAGAGGCCAAAACTGCCCCAGGTGAACAAAAAGTCCAGCGCCCAGTGCAAAGGATCAGACAGCAAAGGTACGCTCCAAAAACCATCAATGTGTTTTCCTGTTCCTCTACAGTCCAGTTTCAATACCACCGAAAATGCTCAGAAAAGGAAGGGTTGCTCATGGCTCCACCTGCTTTTGGAGCCACTGCACCCCAAGAATCATGGAGTCGGGGTAGGGGGGCTCAGGGAAGTCTCCATCTTGCCCATGCTACTTTATCAGCCTGGAACCATGCCACCTCATGCATGGGGTTCAGCTTTGCCCATGTGACTGTGGTGGCTGTGCAGCTTCCTCAGATAAAATGGCAGTCACTTGAGCACTCTGCTGCCTACCTGAAGTTCACCTCAAGCATCCAAATCTAGAAGAATGTAGCCTGCTTGGGATGGCCACATGGTTGCTTTTCCCACATGCAATCACAGGGAGACCTTGAGTCCCCATGCCATCTCAGGATATCCCTGAGGCCTCCCTTCCACCCCTGAACCACAGCCACCAATGGGCTGTGAGTTTCCCCAGAGCAGGAGCCCTTTGGACCTACCTTGGGTCTCGCTCTGCCTAGTCCAGTTACCCAGCTATATCTGGAGCTCCCATCCTGCTGCAAGGTGATGAAACCTGCCCTCTGAGGCCATCACACAAATTCCCAGGAAACAAGTCCAAATGCTCATTGAAAGTAAGCATGAATGGGGGGTGGGCATTGTCTGTTCACTCCAGAATGTTCCATGGAGGCTGTCTATGCTCCAGGCACTATAAAGAGAAAGCCTTTGCAGGACCAAGAAGGAGCACAGCCCACGGGCAGATGCACACGAGCCCTGCGGAGCCTTCCGGAAATGGGCCAGTACCCCACGTCGAAGTCCTCCAGGGCCGGACCAAGTGTTCAGAGCCCATGTCCCAGCTCTGTCCCCTTCCTTAGCCCTCCTTAGGCACGAACTCTTCCACCAGATACCCTGGCAAATGTGGCACTCAGATTCACCCTTTTTTAGCCTGGAAACATCCCACAATGTCTACAGAAAAATAGAGATGTCTATATTGCCCATTTGGGGTGCTCATTCCTCTCTGTAAATATCGGCTCATATCTTGTCCCTGGTGAGTTCTGGACTGGCCTCCAAAGAGCATGTCAGGTGAGATGAGGCACAGCCCCTGTCCATGGGGGTTCATAAAGAAATGTCAGTAGGCCGTTAAGAACCAGGTCTCAAACACACTAGTGAGTTATGCTCTCTCCATCTTCCCCATCTGAAAGTCACGAAACTCAGAAGAGCAGCTGACAGCTTGAGGCTCTGCCAGGTAGAAAGAAGGATCATGTGAGCTCTGAGGTCCCTTCTGAATTCCAAATTCACGTGTCTCAGAAGCCATGCCTATGGTGTGCCTTGAGCCAGGCACCCTGGGGACAAACCCAGAGCGTCATCTCACTGCACAAAACACCTTTTTAGCTCCACCCCTCTAAGGCAGGACCCTGAGCATTCCTGCCTGATGTGGTCACCTCCCCAGCACAGAGCATGCAAACCAGTCAAACACACTCCTGCAATTAATGTCACTAACAGGGCAGCAGGGTGCCAGCAGCACACTCTGCAGAGATGTCTCTTGCTTTCCTTTCTGGAGGGTGGGCAGGGCACTCAAAGCAGGGTGACTGATAGACAGGGCCACCCATACAAGTGCCACAGGCTGCCAGCCGCACACTCTGTTCAGAAGTAGTAGCAGCTATTAACCTGAGGAGGAAGGTTACCCTCCAAGGAACAAAGGCACCCAGTGCTCCTGGCGCCGACCAGCTGGCTGGTGGGAACTGAAGGTCCCTTCACCTGCCGTGTGGGCAGCAGCTACACTTGTCCATGGTGGGGGTGTCTAGCCCTTTCTCCTCCTGGGTTCTTATGCACTAAGTCCAAGCATGCCTACTGAGCCCAACGTCCAGTCTCATTGCAGACCCAGCCTGAGGGGCTCAGCACTCCAAGGGCCTCACTTGATTTTCCTGCACAATCTCAACCTAACCCACGGCTGGAAAGAGCCTCCTGCACCCCCCAGATCCTGCCAGAAAGATTTTGAAGTCAGGCAGGTGTATGGCTTACATGCCAAGAAGGAAGGCAGAAAGTGAAGACTGCAAGCTGTGTTTATGGAGAAGCAGAAGAATACGAGTAAACTACAACCAGGCACAGAGATAAAAATAGCAGCAGTACAGGAGGTCCTGCCAAAAGAAGGTCGTGCTCACAGTTTAATCACCACAGAGCCCTGGGGCCGGGACCCAAGTGGCGAGGACATGGCTGTGCCCAGCTCCCTGGGCAGCCTCCGGGAGCTGGCTCCCTTCTTTTAGCTCTGATTATTCCTCTCCATCTTGTCTGGTTCCTTGGTTCCTGCAGACATCTGAGAAGTTCAGTTGGGACATTGGAAACAGCTTCTGGACAGCTCAGGATTGGGACTTTTCCAAGGCCAGGAGTCACCCACCAGCTGTGTGACCTTGAGCCGGTCACCTTGCTCTAGGAGCCTCCATAGGCTCTTCTTCCCAGGACGTAGTCAGGGCATCACAAACATTCCCTCTGCTTAGGAAGAAGTCTTCATTTACAGAGGAGCTGGTGTCCGTTGCCATGTGCACAGTTCAGAACACAGCCACCCTGGTTCACTCAGGCAGTGCTTCCCAGCAGGGTGTCAACACCACCATCCACGCTGGTGCCTGGGAAGCCTGAGTCAGCTGCCCAGAAGGCTTCTCGCCCCAGTTGCCAGTTCTCTATTGAAGGACTTAGCAGAAGTATGTTTCAGATTTCAACAACAAAAATGTGTATTTTTAGTTGTTTTGTGGCCATGATCCACAGGTTTTGCGAGCCCATTTGTATTTAACTAGCGATTTCATCCATGAGTCTGTGTGGGTCGCAATGTTAGCCAAAAAGTGGTGGCTACCTTGAGACTTACTCTCCTTTTGTATTTTCATTTTTTAAAGTGATTCTGCAACACAGATCAAAAAATATTAATCTCACAAAAAGATGTAGCTCTACTTCCAGCTGGCTGAAGGCAGCAGCTGCTCTGCCTCCACACCCTCAGGCAAAAAATCACCTCCCTTTGAGTTCAATTTCTGGAGTTCTTAGCAACCCCATGTGACCTTCTTCCCATGGAGCCTTTCAGGGCAGCTGTATTCAGAAATGCATGTACAGGTACAGGATGGCTTTCTGGAGTCCCACACGTCCCCTGGGGTCCCTGGTGTGGTTGAATGGGCAAGATAGACCAGACCAAGCTGTCTTGGGGGGCTGTCAGCCTCCAGGTATTCTAGAGAACACAGACATGAATCCCTTAGGGAATGGGGCACCAGGATCTTTGAGGGAAGCTGAAGCTATAGGTTCATGCCTATGGTAGAAAAATGAACATGGTTCATTTTTCATGTATCAGTGTGTTTTCTGTTGCTATAACTGAATACCATAGTCTAGGTGAGTTATAAAGAAAAGAGGTTTGTTTTTGGCTCATGGTTCTGTGGTGCAGGGTGCATGGGCTTCCTCTGGTCGTGGGAGAGTCCCAAGACAGTGCAGGGCATCACGTAGCAAGTGACAGGGAGCATGCATGTTTGTGTGTCTCCTCTGGTCTCTTCTTATGAAACCAGAACAAAGCCTATTCAAACCATAGCAGGAGGGAACTCCCTGTTACTGCTACTGAGCACACAATTTGGATGAGGTCCTTTGTAGTGGCCACTCACATCTCTGCTTCTGGTCAATCTTTGCAACACCATGGGGGTTCACTGGACAGAGAGGGGACTGGGAGAGCTGGGACCCATGGGAGGGGTGGGCAGTGGAGGTGCTAGGGTGTGCTGTCCAGCGCATGTGGCTTGGAGGCCAGCCCCCACCCAGAGAGCTCTCTTCTTGCAGCCTTTGGCAGATATGCCAGTGTTGGACTTCTTGCTGAGGCCCAAATTGCTCTCTGCTGCCAGATCCAGGCCCTTGGGCAAGCAAGACAGGCTCTCGGAGAAGCCTGAGAGCTGAACTCTCCTTCACAAATTGCTATGTGTGCAAGACCCAGCAAAGGGTGAAGCATCAACTTTCAGCTCGGAACAGAACAGACTGTGCACAAGCTAAACACCCATCAGCTTACTTAGGGACTCCACGGGGTGCAATGTTCCCACAACAGGATGGCTTCAGAGAAATCAAGTCTTTCTGTTTGCTGTACTACCTTGTTTACTTGAAATGTTTTGTAACCCTGAAAAATAAAAAAATAAAAACAAAGAAACAAAGGCATAAGGCAATGCTAGGAACCGAGAACCGTTGGAAGAGCAATGGTTTTGCTTCTGCTCACCCTGAGGAGAAAGGCAAAGGCCTTGGGCTCCTTCCACTTTGAAACAGGGTGCTGTCCTTGCCTTCTAGGTGACAGGTGTCAGTGTCACAGGAGCAAAATCACCTTTGATTTTTGTCCAGCATGTGGCTAGATGGTGAATGGGAAACTCGAGAAAAATGAGCACTGGGACAAGTGCTAGCCAACACCCAGCAGACCTAAGAATGTCCTCCAAAATGGAGCTGGAGGATGAAACGAGGTGGAGAAGCCAGTGTCAATGCACTTCCAGGCTTGTCCAGAAGGCTCATCAGGAATGGTAGGGCTACCACGTTTGACAGTCTTCTTCCTCATGGGCACCTTGGCCACTCTCGGTGAGGGGATTTCTTCCCTCTCTCATCCCTGACTCTCTGCAGTTGGAAAAGTCAACCCTGCTGGCCTAATTGTTTTTCCTTTCGTATTTTTTTATTTCTCCTTTTTAATTGGCACACAATTCAGTACAATGTCTGATTACCTATTGTAGGTAATTAACATTTCCATCTCCTTCTTGTCTTTGGAGCCTAGTTTTCTTCTAGTTCTTCACACAATAGATAAGAAGTTATAATAAACTATCGTCACCTTTTAGGCCTTCTTCCCCCGTGAAATGGTATTATGGCCCCTGTTAGCCAGGCTCCCCTCCCCCATATCTCCTCTTCCCTCCTCGTCTCTTCTTCTCTCTTCTCCTCTGAGATCTACTTCTTTAGCTTCTCCATATATGTGAGTAATATGTTTGTCTTTCTGTGCCTATCTGTCACTCAACACAATGTCCTCCATTTCCATGAATGTTGCTGCAAATGAAAAGATTTTATTCTTTTTTATTTTCTTGTTTCCTTTTCTTTTTTTGTGTTATCAGGTCTTTTCTGTGAAGTCAGGTGTAGGGTATGCTAGGCAAGCACTCTACAATTGAGCCACACTCCCATGATAGCATTTTATTCTTTTAATGACTAAATAATATTCCATCGTATAAATGTCACATTCTCTTCACCCATCATCACTGAATAGACGACACCTTGATTGGTTCCAGATTTTGGCTGTTGTGAATTGAGGTGCATTAAATGTGAACCCACAGCTATCTCTTTGACAAGCTGATTTCATTTCCATTGCACATATACTCAGTAGTGATTGTGGATCATATGGCAGTTCTATTTTTAGCTTTGTGACCTGCTCTCCACGGTGACTATACTAACTTACATTTCCACTAACAGTGTAGAAGTGTCCTCCACATCCTCACCAGCATTTGTGAGTTTTTGTGTTTTTTGATAATAGCCAATATGACTGGAGTAAAATGATATCTCTTTGAGGTTTTGATTTGCATTTTCTTAGATAATGATGACGGCAGCCATTTTTTTCACATACTTTTTGGCCACTTGTGTATCTTCTTTTCAGAAATGTCTATTCAGAGCATTTGCTCGTTTTAATCAGCTCTTTTGATCTTTTTTTTTTTTTGCTGTTGAGTTCCTTATGTATTGTGAATATCAATTCCTTAGTACTGGTGGGTAGTTGGCAAACATTTTCTCCCATTGGTGGTTTGTCTCTTGATTCCATTGATTGTTTTCTTTGTGGTTCAGAGCTTCTAGTTTGTTGTAACTGTGCTTGTTCATTTTTGTTGCTTGTGCTTTGGGGATCTTATCTCCAAACTCATCTCCTCTGTTGATGTCATGAAGTGTTTCCCCTGTGCCTTCTCCTAGAGTTTCAGTTTCCTGATTGCAGTTTCCAGGTCCTTGATCCATTTTGAGTTGATTTTTTAGATGGTAAGAGGCAAAGCCAAGTTTCATTCTTCTGCATATGGCATCCGGTTTTCCTGGCACCATTTATTGAAGAGGTTGTCCTTCCTCTAACACAGGTTTTGGGCGCTTTTGCTGAGAATCAGTTAGCTGTAGACATGTGGATTTGTTTCTAGGTTCCCCGTTCTGTTCCATTGTTCTAAGTGACCATATTACGAACTGTCCTGGTTCCTGTAACAAGGTATTGTGTCTTGAGATCAGGTAAGGCAACACCTTCAGCCTGTGCTTTTGATCAACATTGCTTTGCTCTTGGGGATCTTTCATCCATCTAGGTGAAGTTTAGAATTTTTTCCTGTTTCAGTGAAGAATGCCATTGGTATCTTCATGGAGAATGCATTAATTAGACATTTGATTCTGTAGATCACTTTAGGTAGTATAGACATTTTCACAGTTTTAAACCTAACCTTCCAGTCTGTGAAATATAGGAAGTCTTTCTTTTTGTGTTCCGTGTGTGTGTGTGTGTGTGTGTGTGCGCGCGCCCATGCACACATGCACTCGCGTGTGTTTCTTCAACTTCTTTTCTCTGTGTTTTGTATAAGACCATCCACTTCCCTGGTTGAATTTATTCTGGGAGAGTGAAGTTGTTTTCAGTGTGGTTTTGTAGCTTTTGTGAATGGGGCTGCTCTCATGCTTTCTTTCCCAGCAAGTTCATTACTGATGTATAAAAATGCTACTACTTTTTGTCTATTGCCTTTGTATCCTGCAACATTTGGTTATCAATTCTAACAGTCTTCTGGTGAGGTCTTCAGATTTTTCTGTATATGTAGAATCATATACTGCTGACCGAATTATATAGCTGGAGAGTTCAGAAGATTGGAAAACTGGGCTCACAAGAGGCAAGTATGGAAACGTGTGTGCAGTGTGCATGCCTGTGTGAGCATCGCGGGCCCATGAGAGAATAGTACTCTGGGACCCCCAGAGTCCCTTTTAAAAGCCCCCTTTCTTCATTCAGTCCATAGTTCACAAGCAGAAAGGCTTCCAGCTGGTTTCTGAAGATGTGAAGTACGAAGTCAGGGAAGGCCACCAACTCACACCAAAGTTAGATCCTGAATCAACGGGTGCATTGGGCACCTCTGAGCCCACAGGTACTGTGTGAGGTCATAGCTCTTAAAAATACAGACATCTGCAATCCTAGCTACTAGTTACATGGGAGGCAGAGATCAAGAGGCTCGAGATTAGAAGCCAGTCCCAGCAAAAAGTTCTTGAGACCCCCATCTCAATGAATAAAAAGTTGGTGGTACACCTATCACTCCAGTTACTTGGGAAGCATAAGTAGGAGGATGGAGGTCTAGACCAGCCAGGGCATAAACGCAAAACCCTATCTCAAATAACCAAAGCAAAAAAGTGCTGGAGGTGTGGTAGAATGCCTACCTAGCAAGTGCAAGGCCCTGAGTTCAAACCCCAGAACCACCAATATCCAGGCATCAAAGCTCAGAAAGGAGCCAAAAAGCCTGGGTCACAACCAGGAAGAGGTGGGAGGCCAGCAATTCAACATGCAGCCCAATCCCCACCGGGCTCCCAACCGAAGCTCTGGCCCCATAGCTAATAAGGGTAGAAGCTAGGACCTGTGTCCTGGGCCACTGACCTATCTCCTCACACAGCAGACTCCCTCCCCCTTCTCCAATCTGCAGGGGCAGCTCTCCTTCTTCCCAGGGTCAGCTCAGGAGTTAGAGTCCAGTGGGCCACTATGGGATGAAAGCCCAGATCCTAGGCTATGTGGAATAGAAACATCCTCCACAGAGCTCCCCTCGGTGAAAAAGTGAACCCAATCCATGGGTCAGAGAGGTCTTCTGAACTCTGGATGGGCATGGTTCCATGGACAAGCATGTCAGCCCTGCCGCAGAGCTGTCACCCCAGACCTACCTGGTCTCAGATCCCAGAGAAGGATAGGCATATTAGAGACTGAATCAGGCTGCTCTCAGGACCTCAGGTCAAGGTTCAGCCAGCCAGAGGAGGCAGAGCAAGATGGCTGCTGAATAAAATCCTTCCCAGCTCATACCCTCAGAGACACTCTGATCAGCTGTTCACATATCAAAACTTCACAAGACCTAAGGAAGCAGGTGAGAGGTAATAGTTCCTGGAGCAGCCAGCCTGGAGGAAGCTGACAAATGTGTCCCCAGAAGAGATCTACTCAACTCCAGATGCCCTGGAGTTTCTGGCAAGTTCTTCCAGCCTCTGGAGGAAGCCCTTGGCAGACCCCAGGCCTGCCCCTGCCCCCTTCCCTCCCTTCCTGGGCCACCATATCTGAGTAAAGGTGCCATGCTACCATAGAAGGCAGTTGCAGAGGTCCCTGTAGAAAAGGTACAGAAAGATCTTAGGAGGTATGCCTTAGGGACCTGGGGGGCTACTCCCTGTCTTCAGCCTGGGTGAGCATAGGGCTCTCAAAGATTTTGGAGCTAGTAGTTTATGTGTTTGCGTGTGTGCGTGTGCGTGTGGTGGTGGTGTTTTGGCGGTACTCACGTTTTAGCTCGGGGCATTGTTCATCTTCCTAAGCAAGTGTTCCACCACTTAAGCCTTCAGCCCCCCAACCTCTTTTCATATGATAGAGAGATGCATAGGAAAGACTCTCCAACACTCAAGTTCTGATCCTTTGGAGAAAGGAGGAGCTCCTTCCCCTTAAAATCTCCCCCAACACTGGCCAGCACTCATTGCCACCTATCCTGGCAGGTGTTGTCCTGGATATTTCATGTGCATTTGTCCCACTGGGTCCTCATGCCATCTGATGCTGCAGGGTCTGCCTTCCAGTGGGAGTGCCACAGTAAGTGAGTTGTGGGATTCCAACTCCACGCCAGCTCCTGGGAAGCTCCTGACAGCAGACACAGCCCTCCACTACCTGGGACAGTCCTTGCTTTTCCCACTGGTAGTGGAGAGCACAGTCATTGTCACTCACCAGGGGCTACTGAATGTTGCCCCAGCTCATTTGGGGTTCTATAACAAAATGCCACAGTTTGAGTAGTGATGAACAACAAACAATTATATTCCCTGGTTCTGCAGGCTGGAAGTCCAAGACCAAGGCAACAGCAGATTTGATGTTTGGTGATGGCTGCTCTTTGCTTCCAAGATGGTGCCTTGTTTCTAGGCTCCCAGAGAGGAGGGTCACTGTATCCAAATATAGTGAACAGGATGGAGGGACTGAAAAGGGACCAAATTTCCTCACCACACTCTTTTATAACTGATATTAAACCCATGACATAAACACCTATCCAAAGACCTCGCCTCCCAACATTGCTGCGCTCGGAATTGAGTTGCCGACATTTGAACTTTAGAGAACCCATTCAGACCACAGCAGACAGTCTTATCCAGTAGTCTCCAATAGCTAACATCTGAGCCTGTTGTGACCATAGACAAGTGCCATTATAACAGCCTTTGGAGGATAAGGCTAGGGGTCACCCCTTGATCCTAACTGAACCCTGAATACTCAGCCTCTCTTCATCTGAGCTGCATGCTCCCACTGAGGGTGTATAAGTAAGTACTGCAGGTGGATGGGTACCAGAAAGGGAGCGAACAGAGTCTGCCCCAGAACTCATCCCTAGGGGGCTCTGGAATGGGATGATTGTGCCTGGGGTAGGTCTGACTCTTACAACGTAATTAGGATTCAGGAAGAGCCTCAGTGTGGATGGGTAGCTCCAGATGCCTATGGCTCCCAGCTGTAGTAGACACCCCTTGCTTCTCACATTCCCCACCAGTGTCTCCAGCTTCTACAGCTCCACCTGGGTGGCTGGTGGCTCTCCCCTGAATCTTCTCTGTGCCTTTGGAGAGGCAAAGCATGCCACCTGAAAGAAGAGTGGCTGCTGGTGCCCACTCTTTCCTGTTAAAGCAAAAGTGAACAGTTTTACCCTCCCCTGCACAGGGATGGTGAGCATCTGTACTGTCTAACAGAACCCCAGTGTCAGTCATTGTTCCACTACTGTAAGAAAATACCTGAGGTAACCAACTTACAAGAGAAAAGTTCTAATTTGGCTTCCAGTTTTGGAGGTTCCAGTCCATGATGGGTTGACCCCATTGCTTTGGGGCTTGTGGTGAGGCCCATGGTGGGAGGTGCATGGCACCCTGCTCATCTCATGGTCCAAGAAACAGAAGAGAAAGAGGACAGTGTTGGAGCTCCACAACCTCCTTCAAGGACACACAACCAATGACCTAAAGACCTCTCACTAGTCCCCACCTCGTAAAGGCTCCCCCACATTTATAGTGCCACCCTGAAGACTAAGTCTTTAACAAATGGGCCTTTGGGGAGACATTCAACAACCAAACTCTAGCATCTTGTAAACCCTTGGTCAGCCCAAGGATTAGATCTTTTCATAACATGTGGGCCAAACAGCCAGTTCTAACGACTTGACCTTGACCATTATTTTGGCCTTGCAGAGCTGGAACTTGAGTGATTTGCAGAAATCCAAGGGCACAACTTGAGTGCCAATGGTTTTAAACGGGTTTCTGATAGCTGAACCCACAATTGTCATCGTCCTTCCTGGAATTTTAGATGCAATTCCTGCTATCTGCCAGCAGTTCCATGAATTGCCCTGCTGTGACTCACTCTAGGTCACTTTAATCTTTCTGTGAATGAGAATAGTTTCTTCAGGATCTATCTGCTTCCTTTCTTCCCATTTTGCTTTTCTCTGTTGTGTGCCTGTTGTTCCCTACAATTCGATTTGCCTGTACTTCATTGTAATAAAAATCCAACACATTTAAAATAATCCTCCTGAATTTTCCCACTCAAGGAAGGTAAGATGTAAATGGGTGTTCCCACCCCACCCCCAGCCACCAGTACAGAGTAGGGATAAGAGAAGAGACAGTTTCAGAAGTGGAGAGCAATTCAAACTATCACTTGTATAACCGACAGTCTTGAAAACCTCAACCCACAGCAAGCTCTGAATACTGAAAAAATGAATCATGAAAACTGGCAGCAAGTCCCATCTCCCCCTGAAGGTGACAAATTAAAACCACATCAATTGTGTGGTATGAGATAATCACAGTCAGTGGTTATGGAATCAGAGACCCACTTTGAGTGGGGAAAAAAGCTTTGCCATCCTTTTAGCAAGCTTTCCCATAACTGACCATGCTCTGCCTGCCTGGGTTTCCAGGTTAGTGAGGCCAAGCTCTTCCTGGACCTCACTGATCTATTTTCCCCACATCCAGGGACTAGAAAGACAGACAAATGCGTCTGCTCTTCCTAACAGGAAGCCATGAGCAACAATGACAAAAACAGCTTTGCATTAACCCAAAGATTATGTTACAAGAAAATCAGGCCAAATTACAAATGTCTCAGGCAAGAAGACATTGCATGTTCCCATCCCTTCCTCCCAGCCACTTCCTTCCTGAGGAGAATCTGAGCTCTGTGGCCAACCTGCCTGCCCAGGCAAGATCTGGCCACCCTGGGGAGGCCCTGAAGAGTCAGATGGTCCTTAGCTAGGACTGAGGTTGAGGATCCTGTGGGTGTGGGGAACTCAGGCTTACCTGCAACAAGTGACCTCCCCTGTCTGAGCCCATTTCCTCACCTGCAAAAGTACAGAATAAGCACTAGTGGCTCACGCCTGTAATCCTAGCTACTCAGGAGGCAGAAATCAGGAGGATCGCTGTTCAAAGCCAGCCCCAGAAAATAGTTCTCGAGACCCTATCTTGAAAAAAATCCAACACGAAAAAGGACTGACAGAGTGGCCCAAGTGGTAGAGCGCCAAGCTAGCAAGTATGAAGCCCTGAGTTCAAACCCCAGTATCACCAAAATAAATAAATAAATAAATAAATAAATAAATAAATAAATAAATGCAGAATAAATAACAGCCACACTTCCTCCCACACTAAGAATCTATGATGTAATGGCACTTAGAAATTTTCAGGTGAGAGGAAGGGCTTGGGGGTAGGACTGAGACAGTCACCCCCTTGTCCACGGTTTCACTTTCTGCTGTTTTACTTACCCTTGGTCAACCCCAGTCCAAAAGGGTCACATAAAAAGTTCCAGAAATGAACAGTTCATGAATGTTTTGAATGAATATTATTACAGCATATTGTTATAATTGCTCTATATTATTAGTTATTGTTAATCTTTTCCTCGGCCTAATTTAGAAATTAAACTTTAGCAGAGATAAGTATTCAGAGGAAACAACATAGTGTATATCTGAGATTTCAGGCACCCACTGGGGGTCTTCAAATGTAACACCCCTTCCCGAAAGTATAAGGAGAATTTCTGTGTTCTGTAGGAATGAGTGGGCTCCTGCTCACAACCAGGTGACGTTAGAAGACCCCCTCTGGACACCAACCACCATCCCCTTGAATGCTGAGATGGAACCAGTCCTGATGATGGCCTAGAACCCACCTGCTATCCTCTCTGTCACTGTCATGCTGTGGCTGGCCCGATGTCCCCTCTCCAAGCCAGTGCCAAGCATTCAGCCCATTCTACCTGCAGAAGTGCCCCATTAGTCCTTCAACTTGGCTGAGTTTTGATACTGAATTTATTACCTACAAAGAGTCCAAGAAAATACCCAGTGCATACATGGGAACCAGCATGACCAAGCCTCCAGGGTGTGAAAGGGGAGGACATCTGGAAGGAGGTAGAGGCCTGTGGAATACAGGGATAGCGAGAGAAGGAGGGGATGCAGGGCACATAATATATAAGACACAGTACAGGAGAGGGTCAACGGAGGCTGGAGCCCAGTATGAGCAGTGGGGAAGGGCGAAGGGGATGGCATCAAAGAGGATGCTGGCATCCCTGGCCATGCTGGATGACAAATTGCCATAACTCAGAAGTTTCAAACCAAAGCTATGCACCAGTTCACAGTTCTATGGGTCAGAACTCCAGACAGGTTCAACAGCTTCTCTGCTCAGGGTCTCACAGGCCTGATCAAGCTGCTGGCTGGGCTGGGCTCCTACATGATGTCCTGAGGAATTTGATTCTGAGCTCACCTGTGCTGCTGACAGAATTCAGTTCCTTGCGTCTGTACGAATTAGGTCCTGGTCACCCTGCTGGCTGTCAGCCAGAGCCCACCATTCTGTTTCTAGAGGCTACCTCTTTCCTTGTTTAGTGGCTTTCTCCACCTTCACAGCCAGCAGTGATGTGCCAAAGCCTTCCAACATTTGGATTCTCTCACACTACCTCTTCCACAGCCAGCCAGCCTGTGCTTTTAAGGGGTGCATGTGACTAGGTTTGGCCTGTGCAAAGCATCTTCCTGTTTTTAGGTCTACTGATTAGTAACCTTAATTACATCTGCAAAACCCATACAAGTCATACTTGCAGGAGTAACAGCAGGAAGTAGCTTTCCACCAGAGAGCCATGGTAGATCTCTGCCTTCTCATGAGATGCCAGCCAACACCACTGAGATGAGATCACAGTTATCTGCTGGGCTTCCAGGTGAGATGCCAGGCAAACAGTGGTAAGTGTAGGTAGACCTTTCTCAGTGAGCTTTTGCCTATCCTGGGTCAGTGTAGGGAAGGGGCTCAGGGCTTCAGGGAGCTATCCTTACCATTTGCATGGTTCCTATCCATAGAAAACTGCTCATCTCTGGGTGTGATTTTGTGGAGTCTCCATGTTCCCCTCCACATGGCCTTCACTGGCATTGTTAACTGGGTATCCAGGGTCCACATGCCCATCCTCTTTGCTGGAAGACAGCCCTACCAACAGAAGTCCCAAGATGCCATCTCTTTATAGGGGTGCTGTGGTTTCTACACATCACCCATCCATTACTGGCCAGGTTGTAGTTGCCACCCAGACACATCTTTTGAAGTGTCGCTCTAATGCATTTCCTCTTTGTGGGAAAGAGCCAGGAGTGGCACAGCACACTCTGCTCTCTCAGAAACACAGTGTTCCGTTCCAGCTCAGAGGAGACTCCACAGGGAAACTACCTTATTGATTGTTACCTGGCACTGGTTTCAGGCCAGCACAATTGCCTGTCTGCCTGTCTACATTGCCTTTTACTTAGAGACTGACTCAGGCACAGTGGCCTAAGACCCCTTCCCCTCCCCATCACCCAGCCCTTCCATCTGTCCCAGGGAGCCACACAGCCTCAAGGACTCTGTTCCCTTTCATCCAGCGCTGGTCTCTCTCAGAGTTCTAAGGACCTCCAGGAAAGATAGGATGATAGAAAAGGAGGCTGAGATTTGCTCCCTCTAAGGGCCCCCAGGCCAAGTTCAGGAAGCAGCCCAGAAGCCAACTCCAAACATTCTCCCCCACCTCCTCTGATCAAGAGCCTGGCACCTGGCAGGCTGCTACCTGGCAGACCAAACCAAACACCCCTAAAAGTGGCGAGGGGCCTGCAGTCCTTCATGACCAATAGGTGAAGGCAAAGGACTGAACCCTAAGGAAAGGGACAGAACAAGAGTCAGAAAGGAGGATGGAGCACAGAAAATCCCAATGCAGAGAGAGCACCAGTCAGAGTGCATGATGCACAGAGACGTTTCTCTCAGGCTAGGATACAATAGTAGCCCTGCTACTGTGAGACCCCACCTCCTGGTTACTGTCATCACAGCCTTGGCTGCTGTGTTGAGCCCCACACACAGATAAGGACTCCGATCCCCAGGGGAGGGTATGGAACAAGCAAGGATGTGTGTGTGGTTCTCCATATGGGGCCCTTGCCCAGGCCAGGGCAGAGGCAGACCTGGGGCTCGGTATACTTCTAGTACAGTCTTATTTGTCAAAAAAAGGAAAATCATTTGGCAACTTTAAGATAAGGAAGAAAAGTTTGAGTGCAACTTAAAAAAGGGCAACTAGCCGAGTGCTAGTGGTTCACACCTGTACTCCTACTTGGGAGGCTGGATCAGGATTATGGCAGTTCAAGGCCAGACCCAGTAAATAGTTCATGGGACTCCATCTCCAAACCAACCGAAGCAAAATGGCCTAGAGATGTGGCTAAGAGGTACAGGGTCTGCTTTGTGAGTGGAAGCCCTGAGTTCAAACCCCAGTCCCACCAAAACACAACAACAACAAAACAGAACAACTAACTTACAAAGACCAAGTATAAATTCGCCCTAGAACAGAAATAAAATCCCTGGCACCAGTCATTCTGGGTTCCCCATTATCCCCAGCTGGCCCTGCACACCAGCTTGGCCACCATCCAGGGCTGTGTGCAGCTCAGACTTGCCATCAGACTGTACCTCATTGCCCCCAGTTAAATTATAGTCTCCCCATGGTGGCTGTGGAAGGATAACTCCATTTTGATCATTTAGGGGTTACACCAAAATGAGGAGTCCAGGGGTCAATGTCCTGGAAAGCCACCTGAAAAGCTCAAAAATCCTGAAAAAAGCCAAAATGCGTGTCTGCTCACTGAGCTGACCAACTTCACAATCCTTGCTTTGTCTGCCAACATCTTTGCTTTTCCTCTGAAAAATTTGTTTTTTTGATTTTTTTTGCAAGTGGTTCTTTGTAAGCTGCGTGAGCAAAATGCATTGTGCTGTTGAAGTTTTATAAAATGTATACCTCACAGAATTAGAGCTTTTAAAATAAAATAAATATCGGCTCATTCTGTCCGACCATTTATCATCTTACTGGGGAAGGATTGGGGGGAGGCCCCAGCTCCCCAAGTGGGCAGGACCAAGTGAGGACAAGGATTGCCTGGCCTCTCAGCAGAATTCATTATAACTTCCATATTCGTTTCATCTTTAGGACATATGTAAATTTTCATAGCAGTGAGCTAATGCAACATATTTTTATAAAAAAAAAAATAAGAGACACACATGCTTGACTTTCATTGCTCTGGGGCGGCGCAGGTTTATTTCAGACAAAGGACACTTCAAATCCTGCGGGTAGCAGGTATGTGTCTGGTTTGGTGAGGACTGCAAGATAAAGACTCCCCAGCTGGATCACAAACTCCACTATGCCCTTTCACCCCTTTGCTGGAGCCTGTGAGCTTGTTCCTTACACAAGGGCTACAAGAGCATGTGATGAAAAGACTCCTCCAGTGCAAAGTGAACTAAACACTGCTTCCTTAAAAAACACCCTGTGTGTTTGTGTTGTGTTTGTGTATCTTACAAGAGACATGCACCCCAGAGAGAAAGCAAAAGGCAAGAAGGCAGTACACCCGAATGTGCAGATGCTTGGTTACAAAGTCTCTTTCTTTGTTCTTGAACAATTTTGTCATTTATTATTTTTCTACTACATACAGTGTAACTTTTATGATTAAAGTTTTCTTACAAAAATAGTCTTCTTTCCAAAATCAGCTTGCTAGCCTGCAAGTGCTCCAGCACCCAGAAATGAGTCCACAGGTACATGTTGGTCCCAAATCCGCTCATGCACTTGGAGTTCTGTGGTCTTGAGCAAGGCGTCACTGGTTTTTAACTATTATTGGCCTTAAGTGCATTCTAGAGGTAGAGCACTGGGGTCACCTGAACACCCATGTAATGGTTAGCATGTTCCAAGGGCTTATGTATGCATTTATCATGTAGGGCCTTTGGGACTGTGGAATACAGTGATACTTTTATAAGCAGTATTCATTTTATTATCTACGGAAGGAAACCAAGAGGCTAATTCATTTTAATAACATTAAATGCATTCGTCAGAGAAGAAAACATTTGGCACAAACTTTGAGCATAGACTTCAGTATCCATGCAGATTCCCTTCTCCCCCATCCCCACCCCCCAACAAGCAGACTCACAGTAAGCTCTAATACGAAAAAGCCAAGTTTTGCCTGGGCTGCAAAATGTTGTCCAAGAGTGGCCTGGCTAGCAGGATGGTCTGCCAGCCTGCTCTAAGTGTTCTGCAGAATTTACTCATTTAAGGGTACATTTTGTAGTAATTATGCCCCCAGCTGTGTTTACAACAGCACAGTTGTGTTTTGCTAGAACAAAGCCCCTCCCCACAAAACTCCACCTCGATAAGGAAAAATCAAGATTTGGGGTGGCAAATTAGGTAACACATAAATGAAACTTGAACTCAAACGCAGAATTCTCTCTTTGGGTTTCTGCCTCATCCAGGAGTAGATGTTTTTAAGAAATGGTAAATGCAAAACAGGATGCTTTCTTTACAGGAAGGGTAATTAAGCTCCAACAGTTTTCCTGTTGCCTTGCAAATGCTTGCAGGATCTGGAGAGAATTTTTAAAGTGGCACTCCAATGAAGCAAATCAGCCCACCCCAAGGACTGCTGGTAAATCAGCAGAAAAGTCCTTCTTAGAAAAATAGCATTTGGCCCCGCCTTTCCCCGAAGGCTCTCAGGCTGCCGGGCAGCCCGGCTGACAGCATGCAAGCCCCACGTGCACTTCCCCTGCCAGACACAGCCAGTCAGGCACCGAGGGTGAAAGCAAGACCTACTGATCTGAGAAGAGATCGGTTCACCGGGGACATTTTCCCCTGGATCCTTCTTAAAGATAGCGTTGGCTTAAAGACTTAACATTTATTTCTCTCTTAAGTCTTTAAAAGGAGTTGTGAACTGCAGCATTCCTTTTCATTGATGTGGGCAGAGGACACTCAAAATAGGAGATAGCAGATGCCAGCCCCACTCACAATTGCTCACGCCTATTTATATAGATGCTGCCTTCCAAGTTTTGCTCAGATCTTCCAAGTTCGATCACAGCCATGACAGAATGATGACTCAGACTTAAGCGCAGTCATTGGTGTCATATTTGATATTAATACCTTTGTAACACTGCTTTGTCAGAGCAATTGAGAGAAAGTTCCTGAACAGCCTGCCCCCATCCTCAAGGACCACAAGGGCAGAGCTGCAGAAGGCAATGCTCATTGTGTAGGAAAGTTATGCCCGGCCTCCTGCAAGCTGTTCAGATAAGCAGCTGTCGAAGGGAGGGGGAGGAGGGAGAGGGGCGGTGTGGGAGGCAGAGGTCACTGTTATCAGAATGGATTGCAAGTCTTGAGCTACTGCACCCGCATACCTTATCTCAAGTATGCTCCCATCCTGCAAGTTTAAAATCTTCCTAAATAAAGGGAGCGAAACAGGAGCCAGGCTCAAGCTCTACCGTAACACTTGCCAGCGTCCCCTCCCCCACTGCCAGCTCGTAGAGCCTGTAATTCTTGCCAAACAGGAAGACGGGGACAGGTGCCATCAGCTCTGTGCAGTTCCAGCAATCATCTGAAACACTGCTCACCACCTACCTCCCCCTGAACCAAGGGTCCCCTAACACCAATTTTAAAAAAGAAAGCGTAAGTTTTTTTCAATTAATTTATTGGAAAATTCAGAAGTTTCAACGGCAGCATCCTTTAGAAACTAAAGCATTGCCCGTATCCGTTTAGAAAAAGCAGTGCAGTCTGTCAAGTCCGACCCACTCCTGCAGCTGTACCAAGTCCAGGCTTCCTCGCCTGGCTCTTCCTCTCCTTTCAGCCAAGCGCAGGCGGCTGAGTCACGCCTGTCCCACCAGTCTGTCCTTCCTGTGACCAACGTGCCTGCCTCGGCCTTCCTGTGCGAGCAGCCGCTCCGGACACTTGCAGAGTCCTCGGCTGGGGACAATCTGCCCCAGCCGCCTCCAAGCCAGCCCCCTCCTCGGGAGGTGGCGCTCCTCGCTCCCCAGGCGCCCTGCCTGCCAATCGCCACGCCGCACTCGGGCGCCCTCCGAGGGCCCCTCCAGAGCCAGCAGCGCGCTAGGCGCCCCGGAGCGTCACCACGTCGATCAGACCAAGGTCCTCCACTTCAGGCTGTCACTCAGGGAGGGTGATGCTGGGCACCCAGTCGTTGACGCTGCGGCTCTCCTCGCAGAACAGGTTGAGTTTTTCCAAGGCAGGGTCTTTCCACGCGTCCTCATTGGGATTCTGCAGGGAGAAAACGGGGGTCAGCTAGGCTGGCCACAGGCCGGGACCAACAGGGGAAGACACCGGGGAAGGGCGGAGGCGGCACTCACCGAAATGAGGATGCAGTGCAGGTCGCCTGGCGCACCCGCCTCGTCGCCGGCGCCCACGATCGCCGCCAGCCGCTGCACGTCGCCCACGCGCACGATGTCTATGTCGTTCTCGCAGCAGAAAGCTTGGATTAGCGTGAAGTGAATCTGAAGCGCGATGTCGCCCTCGTCCTCCTCGTCAGCGGCCAGCACGCAAAAGGTCACGTTGTCTGGGTCCCTGCACGGACAGATGGGAGGCAAGGTCAGGGGCGGCGAGCCAGGGACTCCTCCGCGCCGCCACCGGGTCTCCCAGCAGCCCCACTCCCAGTCACCTCACCCGATAAGGGCTGGGTCTATACTCACACGTTCAGGACTTTGGCGGACTCGTAGACGCCGGCAGTAAGGCAGCCCTGGCGCTGCGCCGACAGTAGCAGCTCCTGGAGCGCTTTCCCGGCGCTCTGCATCCTATGGGAGAGCCAGAGCCGTGAGCGGGGACCGGCTGTAGGACGTAGGGGATCCCCCCAACCCCAGCTTCCCAACTCCAATCGATTCTCTAGCCTCAACTTAACGCTAATACCCTTGACTTTCATCCCGGACCTGGCGCCCGCACCGTAACTCCCCAGCTTCAATTCGGCGCCAGCACTCCTGAGACTCTGGTCTCGGGGACAGGCCCCCGGTTCCCCCGTAGTCCAAACCTGACCCAGGCATCCCAGATTCTCTGGACTTCGGAAAGCATCCCTGATTCACCCGCCCCGCGCCAGCACCCGCAGGCACCCGGTGCTCGCTTCCCACACTGAGGGCTTCCATTCCAAAAAATCCTAAAGATCGCTAACTGGATGAGCCTAGTTCTCTGTACCCCAAGACCTACCTGGCTGTAGTTTCCGGAACAGTATCCTGGCCGCGGACTTCTTCCAAAGTCATGGTGCGGTAGACCTACAGCAAGTTATCCAAAAGTGGAGCGCACAGGAGAACGCAAACACAGAGAAGGCGAGGCTTCCACCGACGCGCCCACCACCAGCGAGTGAGGCTGGCGCGGCGCGCGGCCTTATATACACGGGCCCGCAAGGCGCCGCCAGCTGGCCCAAGGCTGCGCGCCTATTGGCCCGCGCCCGCTTTCTGATGCAAATGAGGCGGCAGGCCGGCGGCTCGTGCCAGAAGGCCACGTGGGGAGGGGTGCGGGGGATGACAATGCCTCAAATCTGCCGCTTTTGTCGGGGTGTTACCAGGCAGACTGGAGCCTGCAGATTTCATCTCGCCTTTCTTTTTCGCAAGTCCTTAAAAGGAAAAAGTTAAAAAAGAAAAAAAACCCTGTTTGTTAATACTATGCTGGAATTTGTGAAATGCACACTTGAAGAATGTAAAAGAGTTTCATTCTGCGTTTATTTTTATTGCAACTTTTCTGGTTTTTCTTTCTTTTCCAGTTGAAGCTGATTAGGCTGTTGTATTGAAATCGAAACTTAAGGTAAAAGCACGCAGTGGTAGTTCGGGGTTTGCAAAAGGCTATAATAGGCGAAGCCTTTGCAGCTGATACCAGCCGCTCCAGCGAGCCTGCGAGGTCTGCCAGGAATACTCAATGCCCTTCAGGGTGGGTGCTGGAAGGTCGGAACCCACCACCCCGCCCTTGGAGAAACACTGCGAGGCTGGGGGCGGGGGGAGACAAGCAGATTGCGGCCGGCGCACGCGGCTCGTTTGCATTTCTATGGGGGGCGCACAATAGCGGAGGTCTGGCGTGTGGCAGTTTGCAGTGGGGACAATCAAGGCTTTCTCTTCATAGCAGCACTGTCCACCTGCCGCCGGGTGGGATGGGCAGGGCCCCGCCGCGCGTGGGGGGCGCGTGGGGGATGGGGCCGCGTGCCGCACCCCCATCCCTGGGTGAGCGCCTTCTGCACCGGCCCAGCTGCTAGTAATTGGACTCCACCGGCTCCTCGCACGCGTGCTGAGCAGCCGCGCGAGTTGTGAAGGGCACCGGAAACCTGTGGCTCTGGCTCCAGGAGCTCGGGGAACGCGATTCGAGAAGCCCTTTCCCCGGGCTCCCCCTGCTGGCCGACCCCCATAAACCCTTTCATCGACCTCTCTGAGGGGTTTGGCTTGGGGGCACCCGGGGCTCCCAGCGGCCCAACCCAGCCCTGTTAGAGAAGCGCATTAGTCGGAATCGGAGTAACGCCTGCACAACGCACGGGCTCCCAACTTCACCCGGCCCTGGCAGGCTCACCAGGGGTCGGGGGTGTGGGGGGGCACAAGGAGACTCCCAACCCGTACTGACGGAATAAGAGCCCGTATGTCTTACACGATTTTGAAATATTTCAGTTACTTAAATATACATCGTTAAAAGATTGCTTCCAGTAAGAAACTAATAAAACTGGAAGAGATCGTGGGAGTTTTACAAACTAGACGTTGCTGTCATTTGATCATTTTGGACCTACAAGCCTCCCTGACAGATGGTTCGCCCGCCGAACCCAGCACTTTTGGCGCATGTAGCTTTCTCTGCTACATGGAAACACATGCTGGGGGGACCCCGTTTGGACTCCCCTTTTCTCGGTGAGGCCTCGAAGTCTGGTCAGGGCAATTAGCGGCCCAGGGATTATCTGGAACCCCAGAAAACTAGAACAAAATGAGGAAGAAAACAACCGAATGGGTTTTCTCTTCTTTCTTCTGGAGCGGTCTTCAGGTGGGCGATGGATATACATGCGCTTTTGGGAAGTTTTCCTTTTGCGCTGGAAGACTGGCACATTTGCTTAAGCCAAGGGCCAAGTGAGGAGCTCCGGAGTCCAGCGCCCTCCCGCGGTTTGGTGGCGGAGGAGCCCTGCAAACGCTAGCGCCACGGGAATTCCCAGAAACTCGCTATCTCCTACCCTGTGGTGTCTCTTAATCGCTGGACCTTGGGACCTTATGCGCTGTGTAGTTGAGGCCGCTTCCCGTCTGTCTTTCTTTCTTGGTGCTACATAAAATGATGGTGTCCCTTGATTGGATAAAATACGTTTTTAAGTGATGGAAATTTAGGCGATGTTCTTTTTTTTTTTTAATGTTTTTCTTTTTTCTTTTTTTTTATTAAAATGGCTTTTTTTTTTATTCATATGTGCATACAAGGCTTGGTTCATTTCTCCCCCCTGCCCCCACCCCCTCCCTTACCACCCATTCCGCCCCCTCCCTCTCCCCCCCAATACCCAGCAGAAACTATTTTGCCCTTATTTCTAATTTTGTTGTAGAGAGAGTATAAGCAATAATAGGAAGGAACAAGGGTTTTTGCTGGTTGAGATAAGGATAGCTATACAGGGCATTGACTCACATTGATTTCCTGTGCGTGGGTGTTACCTTCTAGGTTAATTCTTCTTGAACTTTTTTTCTAGTACCTTTTCTCTTTTTAAAGTATTAAGCATGTCTTAAAAATATATTAGTTCCAGGTCCCCCAAGGACATGTTGGAAATAAAACTTACTTGCTATCTTAGCACCTCCCCACCCCTCCAATTTATCACCTGAAATCTGCCCACATGCCAGGCCAGAGGAAACAGCCAAGCCAAGCCTGCCGCATCCGCCCCTCCCCCACAGGAAGGCGGGGATGGGTTCCTGGAGGTTTAGATGGGAGGCATTTCCAGTCCCCCACCCCCAGCCAGTCCGGGCCAGGAGGGATGACTGACAACCCCTGAGGCTATTCTACTTCGCTCACATTTTTAAGGCATTGGATTACAGGAAACCCTCCTTTCTGACATAGGATATGTCCTCACATGGCTTTATTGGGTCAGACTCAATAGTCCCAATGTCCCCATCTCAATTAGGGATGACAGCCTTTATCTGGAAGCAAAGTTGGCTTTCTTTTCCAACAGACTCACCACCAACTTGCAGTTCAGACAAGTGCCAAAGCTGTGTGGTCTGGAACACCCCACGGTCCCATTTACTGGTCACAAAAGAGAGAGAAATGCCTACTAGACTGGCCGCTGTGGCCACAGCTCTCCCAAACTTCATTCAGCCATGACTCAGCCTGCTTTGGGCTGCAAGTCAAAGGCAGTGTGATGTCACCCTAAGCTCCCTGTGACTTCACCCTAACGTCTTCCTCTGAATCCTAATAATGCAGGGGAAGTGACTTTCTTAAAGGAAGATTCAAACAGATGCTCTGTTTTTAAAAAACCCTTTAGAGCAATGGGGCATGGTGGTGTTACACCTGTAATCCCAGTTTCTGGGGAGGCTGAGGCAGGAGAATCTTTGAGCCCAGGAGGCCAGCCTAAAACAGATGTAGGTGTTTATAGCTTGACTGTTTAGTTACCGCATTCTCTAAAATGTGCTTCTCCCTGACTTTCATGGCTTGCCAACAATGCTGGAGGGAAAACAGGCTCCACTTAGATAAGGTAGGAAATGGGTTCTGAGCGAGCAATAAGTGTTATGAAACATTCCCTGTTGCAGTTTCTCAAATTATTTCTATTTGGAGGGTGCACAGGGATTGTCTCTAAACAGCAGGTGCACGCCCTATGCTACCCAAGCAATGTGCCCTCATGCACTACAGCCTGACCAGTGACTGCAGGACACAAACAGGATCCTAGGAGCCCCATTCTGACTGCAGGGGGATGTTTCTTTGGCTTATGGAGTGTCTTAAGAAAAGCCACATTCATTGCCACTTTTTCAAAATCAGTGGCTTCACAGAAAAATGTGAATGTTTAGTTTCTCTTGGTAAATGGGCTGATTTGGCCACCATGTGCCTCCAGTCTGTCCCCCTCTGTGGAAATAATCAGCAAGAATTGGGGGTGCTGGGACCCCCAAACTGGGCACCACTGTGCAGTCTATCTCAGTCCCCCACCAGAGCCCATCTGAAGACACTGTTTTGCTCTTTGACTCTGACATCTGAAGACACTGCCTGTCTCCTGCAGGCATTCATATTTGCAACCTTTGAAAAAAACCTAAAGTTTGAATCAAAATAAAGGGGCCCATTCTTAAAGATGGAGTCAAAGTTCAGCCTCACTTGTGCCCCCAATTCTGCAGAGCCGGATCTCCCATGGCAGCTCAGGCTCTTTGGGCAGTCTGAGTTGGCTTCCTTTCCAGAGAGTTCTGAGTTACTCTCACCCCACACCCACGCCCCTCCAGTCTTGTCCAGCTCCTTCATGGGAGAGGGAAAGGCCTCTTGGGTTCCTTTGCTTGGAGAAGAGTGTTGGGGGATTTTCTCCAAAAACACTCATGCACCATGGGGTAGGCAGCGGTGAATTGATGGCATAATAGTACACTAACTCGAAAAAGAAACTAAATCTTTATTCAAGACTTTTTTACCTATTACTCGAGACTTAGCAGTGGCATCTCAAATGCATCCCAACACCTAAAGGGCAAGATCACGTTGGCCCTCCCCACCTTTACAGACTCAAAGCTGGTGTGCTCCCTCTCCCACCCCTACACACCTTCCCCACACACACACAGTGAATTATGGTTCTGTAGGAAGGAGTGCTTCAGATGGCAGCTGAGACAGGAAACCGGAAACCCAGAAAGGGAAACCCTCACAGACCAAAGCCAGACATCTGTGGGGAGAGCTTTCTGGAAAGAACAGTTACTCTTGGGTGTACACTTGCACAGCATGAGGGTGACATTAGCTCTGGGACACCTTCGAACATAATGGAAGGGTGCAGATTGCTTATGCATTTCATCCTGTCTCCATCAACAGGAAGAAGTGATGGTGGCACCTGTCACAGCCCTAAGCCAGGACAGGAACAGTGCTCATTGAAACTGAAACCCCCTGAGAAGCCACAGATGTGTTGTCTTCCCAGCTTCACCCTGTGCTCAGTTTCCCCACCCACAGAACGCACCCTTGATACACCTCACAAGGATTTGATAAAGGTCACTCCTGGTCACCCTGTGGCTTGCAGATGTTTCACTTGACAGCCAGTGTCCTAAACAACTCACAAATTTAGGTCTGACTTGGTTTGTATAAGAGAGAGTGAATGGCTCACGCTTCATGTCGTCCCAGACATGCCTGAAATGTTATATCAGGCCTGTGGGCATAGGTAGCCTTTGCCTGGCCCCAAAAGCATTTGATCTTGGGTTAAACATCTTTTTCTGCCAGCCTAAAGTGTGCTGAGATACTGTGGGGTTGCTCTGAAAACATTAACATAAAGCATGTAATAGAGTAATAGAACCAGAGAAATCCCAAAGTGAAAGCCTTCTTATGGTTCTAAAAACTAAGTTTATAAAAGTGTTTTAATTCCCCCCAAAAAGGTAGTATGATATTGGAGTCTGAACTTGGAAAAGCAAAGCTCAAAGTAAACTGGATTTTGCTCATCTTGACCTTGAGCAAAAATTGAGTGCATATTTTTTTGGTTTCGGTTTGTTGTCTTTTTTGTTTTGTTTTGTTTTGTTTTTTGAGGTATTGGAAATCAAAGTCAAGGCCTTGTACATGCTAACAAAGCCCTCTACCACTGAGCTCCATCCCCCACCCAGGGCATGTTTAAAGTGTAGATAAAGAGTCCTTGTTTATCAACCCATTAAATCTGCTTTTATTAAGCTCTCCTAAAGAAGGGCATTTGAAAATATACATGACAAGGACAGGTACACTTTCTTATAATAGTGAAAAATTAGAAGTTATACCAGGGGACCAGTGTTTCACTATAGGGCAGGATATCTCCAACACCATGTAGCCGAAAATAGGTTTCACAGGACACTCCATACATAGCATGCGCATGACACCCCCTGTGATTTGATGTAAAGAAAGAAGGTGACGCAATAGTGCAACTCTAAGTCTGCAAAATCTTTTAGTGCATATGAATATTGCTGTATAAAGTAGAAAGGGAATGAGGAGACTATAAGTGATTATTTATTTTCTTCACTACAATTAAACATTCTGCAACTCACTTTTCTATAATGTAAATTAAAACCTCTCATGGATAATAACCTCAGCACCAGCCGTCATCAACCTGATCCCCATTTAGGCCATTGTGTTTGGCGAGGTTGGACCATATGGCAGCAGATGCAGAACCCTGGCATCCGTGGGGCTTTGCTTCTAGAGAGGGAGCTGTGGAGTGTGTGACCTTTGGCTTCTGTACTGCTGCTCGGCTTGCCATTTGATGCTGAATGACAATCTTATAACTACACTTGGAAGTTGACCCCATGCAGTAAGGATGCAATCTCATGACACATGCTAGGGACACAAAAGCAGGGCCCACAGCCGAGAGCCAGGACCCTGGTATGCACCTGGCTCTAGCCACACAGGTCAGCTGGACCATGGAGGTGTGAGCACACACTGAAACAAGAAGCATGGATGATGCTCACTTTTACTCCCTGGGGAGTAAAACAAATTACAACACATTATCAAAACTCTTTCCATTGTCTACATAATACATCAGGGAATTCTAAAGATTCAAAATATTAAAATATACTCAGCCTATCTTTTTAGATTCATAGGTGCCACCGAATTTCTCAGTCTTTGGATTTCATCCATTTTAAACAAGAGAGACAAGTTTTGAGCATATTATTATTATTTATTTTATCATCAGACTTTTGTGGGGCTTGCTGTATGCCAGGCTCTATTCTAAGCACTTTAAAAAATATTTAAAACTCATTGCATCCCTGGTAGGTAAGTGCGAGTAGCACCATTTTACGGATGAAGAAATAGGCACAGAGATCAACTTGACCGTGATCACACAGCCAGGAGGTAACAGCTCTGGGTGTTCTGAACTCCCCCTCATCTGGCTGGCTGTGGCGGTCCTGCTCATAATTGAGAGGGAGAAGACAAAATTCTCTGTAAAACTTTTCCTAGAGCCTTTAGAACAAACCGTTTGGTTCACCAAGGATAACATCATCATCTATCTGAAGATTAATTATGAAAGTGGTTTTGGTTCTTAGGAGCACTGAAGTGGCTGTCCTGGGTATGGCTGCTCAGTGACATCTTGTGGTCAAAGAGATCACTTCCAGTTCTGTCTGGGTTGGTTAAAACCCTTCAAGGCCAACCACAGAGTGCTGGCCCTTTGACATGTTTTCTTGGTGGCTTTGGGCTCGGACCTTCTCTGCCATTGACGGACAACCACAGAGAAGTCAGGCAGATCTGGGGATGTTTGTGCAGGGTTCAGTGTGAGGGAGTGAGTAACAGACAAGTATGTAATCCAGACCATGGAGATCAGAACCAAACACAGGGGAACACTTCCAGGTCACATATAATAGCCCCACCTACTCTTCAGATGTGAAGACTGCATTTCCAGGAGATTCCAGCTGCCAGACCCGACCCCTGCCCTCACATTCATCCTGCCACACCACCTAGGACCTTAAGTCACAGCCAAAAGCCACCCTGAGCCCATAGCTTGCCATGCTGGGGAGATTTCAGGCAGTTTGTATGCCCTGCTTTCCTTGCAAAACTAGGGTGCTCTGATTCGCTCAAGGCCTTTGGTGTTCTGAACTGCCCTCCACACAAGGTGAGGGGTATGGTTTATTTGCTTTCTTACAAACTCCCAGCAAATTCAAACTTGGGAGGCATCTGCAAGGCAGTTTCCTCAAACCACATCCCTATCCTGTGGTCCTTTGGAGAACACCAGACAGTATCCACTCAGAGCAGGCCATTCATCCTGGCACAGCCCAGCGTGCCACACAGTCTTGCTCCTCATCATCCATCATCACACTCTTGGTGTGGTAAGAGCCATCAGAGTTTTATCGCCAAAGTACACAGCCCTACCCTGGTGATGCCTGTAGACCTCTGCTGCTAGGTGCAATCCAGTACCAGCAGCCTCAGTTTCCCTTGTCAGAAACACAGACCCTCAGGCTGTGCCCCTCCCAGCAGAATCCAAATCTACAATGTAACAAGATCTCAGAGTGATAATGGATGGACACTTGTGTGATGGTTGACCAGGTGAGGCACACAAGGTGCAAGGGACTCACCTTGTACACATCCCTGCCCAGGTAGGACCACCATAAGGAAAGACATGGAGTGAGACATCCCCAGTGTGGGGTGGGGACATGTGGCAAGGAGTGGGGCTCCCAGCAGGCCTGATTGGGTTGATGGTCACTAAGGAAGGTTATGACAAACAGCAGGCATCGTGTGACATGAGGAGCTGTTTTAGAGTTTAATAGATGTGGAATACCATGAGGATACAACCCAGGGAAAGTCACCACCAGTCAGTGGTAGATGTGGGAGGTCTACACTGGGCGTATAGCCTTGACACTCCTCAAGGCCATGGCCATTGCCCAGAGTGCCTCTGAATTCAAGCAAAGGCATGGTGGCAGATTGCTAACAGGCCCTCAAGTCTGCCCGCCTCTGATCCACAGTGATGGGGGAGTTTGGTTTGTTTAGCTTGGAGTTTTTAGGTGCTGGGGATAGAATTTGGATCTTTGCACATGCTAGGCACACAATTTTCCAATGAGCTACACCCGCAGCCCCATGGCAGCATTTTGATTTTGCGTGGGGTCGTCAGAGGAAACAACAACCCCCATCTATTACCTTTGTGGCTGAGGACCCCATCTCCAGCCAGTAGAATGTGAACTTCCACATCATCTGCTCAAACAGAATTCACATGCTGGACAGGTGACTCCTGACCCCACCACCCAGTCTCATCGGAAAATATCGGGTTCCTGAAAGGCTGTGAGTTGAGCCTTCTGCCTGGCCAGCTCTAGACTGTGACACGTGGCAGAGCAAGGCAATCTTCTGTCTTAAGCCACTGTATTTGAGGGTCATTTTTAAAGTTTTAATTTTGACAGAATTTTAGACATGGGGACATTATAAGTACAACAAACTATTCCTTGAACCCTTCCAAGGATTACTTCTCCATCTTACTATTCATTTTGTCCTCCTCTGTCCTTCAAATGTATATCAACATGTTTATTTTATCGAGAAATACAGACATGATGCCTCTTTGCTACTGTATACTCCTGTTTTTTTAAAAACAGGAAGATTCTCCTAAATCTACAAATTATGGTAAAAATAAGGAAGTCCAAGAAATTCCCACTGACGTAATATTCTCATTTGTCTCACCTCATATTGACATGTTGTCAGTTGTCCCAAAGCTGACCTCTGTGGCACAGTCCAGGGCCACTGGATCCCAGTGCTCTTCCCTGGGACAGTTCACAGAAGAGCAGCCACCATCCTGCCTGGGGAGGCTCAGTCCCCTGGGAGGAATGCGTGTGCAAGCCCCTGGCTCTCTCTGCCACAAGATGAGAACTGAGTCCAAATGAGGAAGAAAAGGGCAGCTTGCTTCATCAGCTGCCGGGCTCAGATTCCAGCCCCACCTTTGCAAGTCCCCAGCTCACCTCTGATTCTTCAGACTGTGGGCCCCAAGAACAGCCTTAGATCACAGCCTCCTGCCTCTTTCCTATGTGATGGCATGATGGTGGACTCCATCACTAGGACATCCTCCTGCCCCACCTCCAGGATCCTTGCCGAGGTACATAAATCCCATATATGGTCCCCACAAGAGGGCACATCTGCCTCACTCCAGGTGGGTCATGAATCCCCCCAAAAAAAGGGTAGGAATCCTGCTTGCTGGCTCTGAGGACCACAGCAAATGATATAGACTAACCTCCAGAAAGAGGAGTAGGGAGGACAAGAAAAAAGAGGCACTGTAGTGAGGAAAGGGAATAGCCTGGGCAGGACAGAGAGCAGCGTGGACACACCCAGTACACAGTAACTCTCAAGAGATATAAGTGAATGGGTACACAAAATGAACTCTAGAAGGGCAGGACACAGTTCTTTGTCCCAACACATGGTCACTAATGTGCAGTGTGTGACCAAACTTCCTCCCCTCAGCTTTCCTCTGAAAGGTGACACATTTCCCTTTGGAGCCAGCACAGGTGATACTTTTGAGACCTGTCACCCTCCCCTGAGTTAACAAACAGGGGCCAGAGCTGGTAAACTTGGGCCCAGCACTGTCAGGACCCTTGCTTGGCTAGCCATTATTCCACACATGTCACCAGATTCACCTGAAATACAGTAGACTGGTCCCAGTGAGGCCTCTTCAAGAGACAAGGCCCACACATCGTCCTGGGATTCCTTGAAATGTAAACTGCATTTTTCACCCAGCACTTTTCACTGAGCTTTTTACTAAAGGGTGGACTGTAACTCATCATTTTACCAGCAAGGTGGGGGGAGGAAGGGCCAAGTCCCTGCTGGAAGGGAAAATTGATGTCACATTTGCCAACAACTGGTCATACAACCTAGTCCCTGTCTCTGTGTGTGTGTGTGTGTGTGTGTGTGTGTGTGTGTGTGTGTGGAGGGGGTCATGGTTGTGTTTGTTATTGCTACACAAAATATGTCAGCCAACGAGAGACAGTGACCATCCCAGCTCTCTCAGCACTCCATGCCTGGTGGCAGGGAGCTAGCCACTGTGCTACTTTATGTCCTGCTGTCTAGACAATGGAGAGAACTGTGGCTTTTCAGATCGTGCCTCTTCTGAGGCCTCCATAGTCCAGAAGCCTGGGGTATCTACAGAGATGGCATGTCCAGGAGCCAGTTAGAGTCAGCCTCAGAGAAGAATGAACATCCACCACAGGTGGGCCCTGCATGGTCCTGCCTGTTCCTGGTCAGCTTCTGAGCTCAGAGGCCCATCCTTGCTTCCAGAAGGCAGGGAGTACCAGATTCCTGTAGGAACCAATTTCTGACAGTATTTGCACCAGCTGAGCCCACAAATATCCAAATACACTTTCTAAAGGACATTTATGTGCCCTGGGGTAGCCCCCACTGGCTGCCTTTGAAGGCCAGCTCTTGGACTGGGGATGTAGCTCAGTGGTAGAGCATTTGCCTAACATACACAAGACCCTGGATTCCATCCCCAGCACCACAAGAGAACAAAAGGGAGAGGGGTCTCATTTGTTCACAATTCAAATCCTGCTACAATCATTAATTGAGCAACTACTGTGTGCATGACAATCTCAGGAAGTTGAAGTCTAGTGGGAACACCCCCAACCTTGCTGAACATCACCTCTCTCCCTCTCCATGTTGGGAGCATCTCATTGTTCAGGAGAAAGAGCCAGGGAAGGCATGGGAAGAGTCTGGATGCAGTAGGTGCTAGATAAGAAACCTGGACCCACAAGGCAAAACCCTTTTGGACTATCAATATGCACTTAAAAATTTTTTTAATGAAGGTCAAGAGGGATAAATAGATCTTTTTCCAGGGGTGGGTACCAGTGTGAGGTGGGTGGGCATAAGGAAAGGGTGAATCCCAGTAAATATGGTGGTTGTATTTTGTGTCCGTATAGGAAAATAGAAGAATAAAATCTGATGAAATTGTTCTAAGAAGGAGGAAAGGGAGATGAGGGAGAATGATGGAGGATAAATCTAACAAAGATATACTGTAAGCACATACGTAAATATCACTAAGTAGTCCCCTGTATGACTATTATATGCTAATAAAATTTTTTTAAAGAAAGACACAGAGACCTAGCTCATATGAACCTCCCTCTGGAAACTCGCTCTACAGCCACATCTGGTCCACCTTGTTTGCAGACTTCTATAACAAGATTGAAGGGAAGTAGATAACATAGTAGAGCGGCTTCTCAAACTGATACCTGATGGTGCCCCAGGAATGAAGGCAATGAAAGCGTTTCATTTCCAAATCGGCTGGAGTGCTGGGTGAGGAGGCCCGATTCATTCCCACAGGGTTCATCAAAGCTTCCCATGACATCAGAGTATAGCTGGAATCTTCAGTAACAAACTTATTTGCCAATGAACCCTTTCTCAGGCATCAGCATGGAACATAGGTTGGGGCTGCCCTGACACTGCAGGGGCCTCTGACTCATCCAGGACAGAGATCTTAGTGTGGTCCCCTCACCCCAGAAGAGACTAGAAATTCAAATTCTTGCCTCATCCCCCAGACCTGCTGAATTGGGTCCTGAAACACCTGGCTTGAGCACCACAGAAAAAGAGAATGTGACAACAGCTGTGACACCACTCCCTTCCCCCTTTACACCCTGGTACATTCTTGTCCACTCTGTCCTGGCCGTGAAGCTTCTTTTCCCAATGTCCCTCCTCCTCACACCCAGCAGAAGGACCCTTTCCCCACTGCCAGGGCTCTCTGCACCGACCTGATATTGCCCTGTAATGACACTGCACTCTTGGCGCTCTGTCTGCCATCTGTGACAGAGAGGAGGTGAGGTCCTCTGTCCTTGATTGCACCGGATCACACCAATGAGTCTTCGCTGGAGCTCAGTGCACATGTGACAATCACCTTCACCTGCCGTTCCTTACTGACCACCAGAGAAAACAGACAGGGCCAGTCAGGGGACCTAAGGGGTGATGCAAAGGCAAAGTGACAAGGACATTCCTGGACCTCTCTTGGAGAAAGGGGTCTCATGACTGTCTGGATGTGAGAGAGAGTTCTCCAAAAACAAGGGCAAGCGGCAAGCAAACTGTCAGAGGCAGTTCCCACTGGCTCTGACCACAACAAGGCTCCGGTGAGGCCCAAGCTCAGGGCAAGCCATCTGACAGCATCCTGTGCTGGGTCCCCGTTGCCACCTCCTTCTCTCATGCCTGGCCATCACCCCTAGGAGGGCTTATCACAGCATGAGGCATGTGGAACTGTGCTGGGTCATCAGCACACACAGATGGGCCCAGTCTGCCTAGTGGGCAGCAGAACCCAAGGACCAGGATGGGCCTAAGGCAGACTTGTACAGTGTCCAAGGGGAGGGCAGCCACTCTCCCCACCCCCCCAGGACACAGATGTCACCGCCACACGCCAAGACGCATGCTCTGATGGAACTTTTATCGCTAGAAATTGGGCTGAACTAAACAGAAGCGATGTGGTGACCTCTGGCAGGCTGCTTTGTGGCAGCTGCTCAGGTCATGCTGAGGCGACAATCTGAAGCCAAGGCCAGCTGCCAGCTCCCCTACAGCCCTGCCCTTTCCTCGTGGGGGAGGGAGGAGGGAGGAGGGAGGGCTGGCTCTTGACAGCTCTCCACTCAAATAATAGACAAATAATGGAGGGCGGGTGGACTTTGCAAGCTCTGTGGATATCAAAGACAGAGTCTAGCACCTTGATGGTTTCTTAAATCTTAAAAGTGTTAATGGGGGAGGGGCCTCTGCATTCTGCAATTACATAGCTCATTTTGGAAATCTCCCCTTAACTCGAGGGGTGCAATATTTTGGAGAGCCTCTGGGTCTGAATATACATAGGTATAGTTTTAAACACTAGCATTAACTAAAAATTCCAGAGCATTTCAGTGGATAGCCCTAAGGCCACAGGTGGGTGCAGGCTAGCCAGGCCTGCCTGCCCATGAGGACAGAGAATAGGATGAGAGGCAGTGAGAAGACAGGCCCCAGACTGCCCAGGTCCTCTGCAACCAGCACCCCTAGCTCCACCCAGCTCAGCAGGGCTGGCTCCAAGGACCAACTGTGACCAGCAGCTGGAGTCCCTCAGGTGATTGGGAAAGTACCCACAGAATGGGATTTAGGATGCATAGACAAAACAACCTCTTTTTTGGGGAATTGCAGAAAAGACAAGGCACTGATTTAGAATTCCACATTCGAAGTCATTTTTCTAAACACTTGGGAATGTTCCAGAACCCACAGAACAGCTTTTACCATATGTAAACCACACATGCTGGACTCTGATCTTGACTTGTCCTTATTTCAGTCCCTCCACACCACCACCAAGGTCTTCCTGCCCCTTTAGGGACCAGGATCAGCCACCAAACAGCGGCACCAATACTTGCTCGGTTTTGTGGTTTGCGGCCAGCTGGGTGAGTTTGGGTTGCCCTCTTCAGAGGGTGACACCCAGACCTTTTCTTATGTCAACTCACCCACAAGGAGAATGACACTTGTAGCTGCATACGAAAGCTGTAAGTCACATCTCAGGATATACAAGGCTAGCTGAACCACTGCACAGTGACATCAGGACCAGTGTCATGTCACATCCTTCTTCCTGGAACCACTAAGGGGTTTGCACTTGTTCAGCTGAATTCAGAAAGGAACAAAGGTTCTCCCAGAGTTAAGAGGCCCTTTTGTGACCTCCTTTCCTTTTTAGGACCATTCACAGGGCTGAAACATCCAGTAACAAAAACAATAACATCCACTGAATGCTTCTGTGTCAGGCGCTGTGTGCAGATTTTACTTGTATACCTGAATTTAACTCTCCTAACAGGTCCATTAGGCCCTGTCGCAACCATGTCACACTTCTGTGAGCGTGAGGAGTGCTCCTGTCCTTACCTTTGCAGCTAATGGGACTCCTGAGACTACTGAGACTGCCCAGGTCCCCACAATAATGGAGGCTGAATCTCCACGGCAGAGCCCACCCTCTGAAAGGCACCGCAGTGTTGGCAAAACCTGCAGATCCCAATGGAGGACAGATCCAAAAGATAAACATACACAAAACAAACATGATCATATACAAACTCATATGTAGAACACATTTGCAATAGTGGAACTACTCTATGCAACTCGGGCAAGGAGGGAAAGGAAAAGGGACTGATAACGCATCAACGATCTCATAAAGTACAGCATCTGTGAAGGTCGAGGATATAAGGATATGCATTGAAAGCTGTTGAAAATGGGGGGTGGGAGGTAAAGGGGAAAGGGAGAGCAATGGAAGGGATTGAATGGACCAGAGTAAAGTATAATCATAGCAATGATACATTAAGTGACCCCTTTGGACATCAAACTTAAATATTAACAATGAAAGGCAGGACTGTAAAAGAAGTACAGTAGGGGGTTACTAGATGGAGAGGAAGAGGGTGAAGGAAGGAGATTAAGGTGAGAGTATATGATGGATGGATTTCATATACCTGTATGAAATAGAACAAAGAAACCTCTTGCAATTGGTCTAAGTGAGGTGGGGAGGGGGCAAGAAGGAGAGATGATGGGGGTGAGCTAACCCATGTACAATGTAAGTCTGCTTGGAATTGTCACGATGAATCTCCCCTTACAACAAATATATCCTAAAAATTTTTTTAAAAGGTAGGAGAAGCCTTTTGTGGATGTGTACGTCAGGCATGACAATATGGGCACTCAGTAATTCATTCATGAAACATGGGGAAATGCCCCTAGTCATCTGTGTCAGCAGAGAAAAAGGCTATGTTGGTGCTGTGACAAGCCCACCTCACACTGCCACAATCTGAGGACCAGGAGTCATTTCTCTCTGTTAGTTCTGAGGCCACCTGCACTGGTGCCCAGGTACCAGCTCCTCAGAGGCCACTGCTACTCCATTCACAACACCACTGAAGTGGTACAAGACATTTGCACTAACCAGGTGCTGGTGACTCACCCCTAGCTACTCAGGAGGCAGAGATCAGGAGGATCACATTTTGAAGCCAGCCTGGGCAAATAGTTCAAGAGACTCTATCTCAAAAAAATCCATCACAAAAAAGGGCTGGTGGAGTATCTCAAGGTGTAGGCCCTGAGTTCAAACCCCAGTACCACAAAAAAAAAAAAAAAGACACTTGCACTGGAGTGTGAGTGGGTGCACTGTTTCCTTCATCAAGAAAGTTTTGTTAGCCAGGTGCTAGTGGCTCACACCTATAATCCTAGCTACTCAGGAGGCAGAGATCAAGAGGACCACTGTTTTAAAGCCAGACCGGGAAATAGTTCAAGAGACCCCATCTTGAAAAAGCCCAGCGCACACACACACAAAGGGCTGGCAGAGTGGCTCAAATGGTAGAGTACTTGCTTAGAGGTACTCTAAGTTCAAACTTAGAATTCAAACCCCAGTGCTGCCAAAAACCAGAAAGTCTTGTTACACACATAAAAGTTACACACACATTTCTGTGTCTCTGGGACCCTGACTGATGCAAATTCCTGCAAGTGGGGAACTGGTGAGCCTGGTGAAAGTGAGAGTGTAGAAAGTTAGGGAAGTTTGGGGGTGTAGGTCTGAGGGTGGGAGGTAGAACCACTGCCCACCAGGGATGCTGAAGAGCCGCAAAGCAGGGACAGATGCTCTTCAGAATGCCTCCAAGACACACAGAGCTCCCCTCCACCCACTCACTGGACAGACCTGCAGCTCCTGTCCCTCCTTCCAGGGGACAGGATGGAAGGCGGAATCCTTCCCGCTGCTTCTGAGGTTGCTGCAGTGGGAAGGCTCCTTCTTGCCTTGTTTGGATGGAATGTTTCCTGGGCCAGAGGCAACCAGGCACCACACACAGTCACCCTTGAGGGACCTCTGAAATGGCTAATGCAACTTCAAAACTTAAAATAACCATGAAAATGACGATTAAAACAAAATGATAATCCAAATAAGAATACTGAGTAGAAATTAAAATCTTAAAATGCTTGGTAGAATTCCCAGCAAAGCCACCTGGGTGGGGTTTTCTGCATGAGAAGTTTTTAACTACAAACTTGTTTCAAGTTAGCTACTTCTTGTTTTTGGTGACTTATATCTTTAAAGTGATCTGCTCTCTTTTTTTTTTTTGAACTCAGGGCTTCACACCTGCAAAGCAGGTGCCATACAACTTGAGCCCCATCTCCAGTCCATTTTGCTCCAGTTATTTTAGAGACAGGTCTCGCAAGCTATTCACTTGGGGCTGGGTTCAAACCGTGATCCTCCCAATCTCGGTCTCTCAAGTAGCTAGGACTGCAGATGTGAGCCACCAGGGCCTGGCCTGTTTATTTTTTAAGAACAGGTGAAATTCATTGACATAACTGTGCTCATAATATTCCTTGCATGCCTTTTATTATCTGTACAATCTGTAGCTGTGTCCTCTTGGTCTTTCTTCATATCTAATTTGTGTCATTTTTCTCCTGATTAATCTGGCTACAGCTGATCAAGTTTAGCCCTCTTCTCCAAGAACCAGCCTTGACTTTTATTTCTTTTCTCGTATTCTTTTTCTATTTCTTTGATTCCTCCTCTGGTCTTTATTGTTTCCTTCATTCTGCTTATTTGGAAACTCATTTATTCTTCTTTGCTCAGGTTTCTTGATGTAAAAGCTGAGGTCTTTGACTCAAGAGCTTTCTGCTTTCCTACTATACGTGTTTCTCTCTCAGAACTGCTATAGTCACATGCCACGAATTTTGATAATGTCTTCTCATGTAGTTCAAAATAATTTCTAATTTCCCTTTTGGCTTCCTCTTTGATGCACGGTAAATGTGTGTGTGTGCATATCATTACTGAGTTCTAATTCAGTCCCACTGTTATTAGAAAAACTTGTATGTCTTGAATCCATTTTAATCTATCGACACTTGTTTTCCATGTACACTGGAAAAGGGTGTGTTGTGCGTCCTGGGGCGGGTTGTTGAATGTCAGCTAAGGAGCACTGGTTGATAATGTTCAAATCTCCTAGATTGCCTATTTATCCCATCAGTTATTGAAAGAAGGAAGTTGAAATCTCCATCTACAACTATAGATTTGTCACTTTTTCATTGAAGTTCTCAGTGTTTTCCTTCTTGTACTTTGAAACTGTCATTGTTGTCCTAATGGGTAGAATGGTCAGGCATCCTTGGATACTGGCCCTTTGCCATTATGACTTGAACTCCTCTTTCCCTGCCACAGGCTTGGCTCTGAAATCTGTGTTGCTACAAGTGAAACCAAAGATTTTAGACCACTGACCTGTCCAGCCACTCACCCATGTATGCCAAATAAAGAGACATGGTAAGGGGCAGAGAATAGAGGCTTAATACCTAGCACCGGTGGCCATCTTTGGGGTACACACATGAGCTGTAGGTTTAAATAGAGGAAGAACTGGGGCAAGGGAGATTCTTGTTAATTGTGCATAACTACTAAACAGTCCTGATCAAAGTACGGCCTGGATAATCAGTATGGAGGCGTTCCAAAGAAGTTGTTATTGCTGTCATCTCCTGAGCGAAGGTAACAAGACACTGTTGTCCAGAGTTTTTTGCTGTTCCTTTCATTTGGGGCAGTTTCAGTCCCTTGTCGTAAAGATACTCTCGATCAGTCCTGTCCTTCGTGGATACTAAGGTGACTGCAAAGTGAATGGCTCAGCACAAAGACAGAAACAAAAGAAAGGCAGGAAGGTCAAGCTTTCTCCTGCTTTTAGTTAATCCATGGGCCCAAGTAAGGAGTCAGTGCTTTTCAACAAAAGCACCTTATTTTTTTTTTTTGTCAGTACTGGAGACATGAGGGAGTTTGAACTCAGGACCTCACCCTTGCGAGGCAGGCACTCTAACACTTGAGCCACTCTGCCAGCCTTTTTGGCATTGGTTATTTTTCAGATAGGATTTTGTTTATGGCCAGGCTGACCTGGACTTCAGTCTTCCTATTGAAGCTCCCCTGTGTGCTGAGATGACAGGCAGGCACCACTGCTGAGATGGGGTCATGCCCATTTTGGAAGAGGAGTGGCCTGGGCTGGCCTTGAACCACAATCCTCCTGATCTCCATCTACCAAGTAGCTGAGATTACAGGTGTGAGCTGCCACACCAGGCCCAAAAGCAGCAGTTAAGCACCTGTTACAAAAGACTCCCTGTTGCATCAGTGCATTACCATAAACATGGTTTTTCTTTTCTCAGCTTCTTGATTTTAACCTATTTGTGTCTTTATTTTTAAAGTGTGTTTCTTTTGGGCAGAAAATAGAGTTGTGCCTTGTTTTTTTCTAATCCGATTTGACAAGTTCTGCCTTTTTATCGGGTGATTTAGACCATGTACCTTCAGTGTGATCCTCAGTGTGGTTTGATTTAAATCTATCACTGTAATATTTATTATCTATTTCCACCACGTTCTTTGTATCCATTTTCACCCTTTTTTTTCTTTCTTTGTTAGTATTGGGGTTTGAACTCAGGACTTCACACTTGTTAGGCAGGCACTCTTCCACTTGAGCCACTTGAGCCACTCCACCAGCCCTTTTTTGTGATGGGTTTTTTCGAGATAGGATCTTGTGAACTGGAGCTGGCTTGGAACCATGATCCTCCTGATCTCTGCCTCCTAAATACTTAGGATTTCAGGAATGAGCTACTGGTGCTGGCTTTCACTTTTTTTCTGCCTTCTTTTAAGAGTTATTAGTCAGATCCCTTCCCCCCCCCTTTTTTTTTTTACTTATTACTAGAATTCTTTTTGTTGTGGTAGCAGCGATTACTTAGGGCTTATCCTATACATCTTTACTTCCTTAAGGGATGTCAAAGGAAGAGAAAATATCTTTCAAGTAGATTTTGCCATGGCACGCATCCACTGGCCCCTCCAGGGCTCCTGTTATACTTGTTGGACATGCTGAAGCCTGTGTGAAGAATCCCACATTGTCTTACTAGTTTTTATACAACTTCATCTTTTAGAGAAATTTAAATTGTAGGGGAAAAAGCCTTCAAATTACTACAAAGTGGCTACTCAGCTCCTTGGTTCTTATTCGGACCCACAGGCCTGTCTGGCATCATTTCTTTCTGCCTCAAAGTCTTCCTCGAACTTTTTTTTGCAGTGCCCATCTGCCAGTGACCAAACTCTTTCAGACTTTGTGTGTCTGTTGGGGTCCTTATTTCATCTTTACTTTTTGAAAGATATTTTCTCTGGGCATAGAATTCTATGTTGACAGTCCAGTTTTTTGTCCTCTGTGTGAAAGATGTGGTTTCTTTATGTTCTCACTAGCATTCATGCCCACCCACACCTATGCGCACACTTGCACACACACGCATCCATGTACATATGTCTAGAGACATCCACTCACACACATGCAGCTGCGTCACCATCCCTGCTAGAGTGACCTGGAAGAGTGAGAGGTTAAATGTTCTGAAGATGGTGTGCTGGATACATCCCAGCCCCAGAAATGCCTTCCTTTGCAAATATGGTCCATATCATTGTGCATAGCCAATGACCTAAAGTCCTCCCACTAGGCACTGCCTCTTAAAGACTCCATCACCTCCCAATAGTGCCACCCTTGGGACCAAGCCTTGACCCCATGAATCTTTGGCGGACATTCAACATCCTAACTACAGCACTGGAATTTAGTGATGGTGCAACTCAGAGACAAGGCAGCCTTCTATTGCTTTCCTTAGAGTTTGGGACACAGGGTTGAGCATAGAAAAGAAATTTGACATTTACTTCTGATGATAACCTAAAGAGTTAAAGGGACATGAGAACACATTCAAGGCACTCAGAGCACAGTTTTTCTTCCATGATTACTCCTTTGACCATTTTCCCCTTTTCCTACACTGGGCATCTTTCTTTTTTCTTTTTTTTTTTTTTTCATTTTTCTTTTATTATTCATATGTGCATACAAGGCTTGGTTCATTTCTCCCCCCTGCCCCCACCCCCTCCCTTACCACCCACTCCACCCCCTCCCGCTCCCCCCCCTCAATACCCAGCAGAAACTATTTTGCCCTTATCTCTAATTTTGTTGTAGAGAGAGTATAAGCAATAATAGGAAGGAACAAGGGGTTTTGCTGGTTGAGATAAGGATAGCTATACAGGGCATTGACTCACATTGATTTCCTGTGCGTGGGTGTTACCTTCTAGGTTAATTCTTTTTGATCTAATCTTTTCTCTAGTTCCTGGTCCCCTTTTCCTATTGGCCTCAGTTGCTTTAAGGTATCTGCTTTAGTTTCTCTGCATTAAGGGCAACAAATGCTAGCTAGTTTTTTAGGTGTCTTACCTATCCTCACCCCTCCCTTGTGTGCTCTCGCTTTTATCATGTGCTCAAAGTCCAATCCCCTTGTTGTGTTTGCCCTTGATCTAATGTCCACATATGAGGGAGAACATATGATTTTTGGTCTTTTGAGCCAGGCTAACCTCACTCAGAATGATGTTCTCCAATTCCATCCATTTACGAGCGAATGATAACATTTCGTTCTTCTTCATGGCTGCATAAAATTCCATTGTGTATAGATACCACATTTTCTTAATCCATTCGTCAGTGCTGGGACATCTTGGCTGTTTCCATAACTTGGCTATTGTGAATAGTGCCGCAATAAACATGGATGTGCAGGTGCCTCTGGAGTAACAGTCTTTTGGGTATATCCCCAAGAGTGGTATTGCTGGATCAAATGGTAGATCGATGTCCAGCTTTTTAAGTAGCCTCCAAATTTTTTTCCAGAGTGGTTGTACTAGTCTACATTCCCACCAACAGTGTAAGAGGGTTCCTTTTTCCCCGCATCCTCGCCAACACCTGTTGTTGGTGGTGTTGCAGATGATGGCTATTCTAACAGGGGTGAGGTGGAATCTTAGTGTGGTTTTAATTTGCATTTCCTTTATTGCTAGAGATGGTGAGCATTTTTTCATGTGTTTTCTGGCCATTTGAATTTCTTCTTTTGAGAAAGTTCTGTTTAGTTCACTTGCCCATTTCTTTATTGGTTCATTAGTTTTGGGAGAATTTAGTTTTTTAAGTTCCCTGTATATTCTGGTTATCAGTCCTTTGTCTGATGTATAATTGGCAAATATTTTCTCCCACTCTGTGGTTGTTCTCTTCAGTTTAGAGACCATTTCTTTTGATGAACAGAAGCTTTTTAGTTTTATGAGGTCCCATTTATCTATGCTATCTCTTAGTTGCTGTGCTGCTGGGGTTTCATTGAGAAAGTTCTTACCTATACCTACTGACTCCAGAGTATTTCCTACTCTTTCTTGTATCAACTTAAGAGTTTGGGGCCTGATATTAAGATCCTTGATCCATTTTGAGTTAATCTTGGTATAGGGTGATATACATGGATCTAGTTTCAGTTTTTTGCAGACTGCTAACCAGTTTTCCCAGCAGTTTTTGTTGAAGAGGCTGCTATTTCTCCATCGTATATTTTTAGCTCCTTTGTCAAAGATAAGTTGCTCATAGTTGTGTGGCTTCATATCTGGATCCTCTATTCTGTTCCACTGGTCTTCATGTCTGTTTTTGTGCCAGTACCATGCTGTTTCTATTGTTATTGCTTTGTAATATAGTTTGAAGTCAGGTATTGTGATACCTCCTGCATTGTTCTTTTGACTGAGTATTGCCTTGGCTATTCGTGGCCTCTTGTGTTTCCATATAAATTTCACAGTAGATTTTTCAATCTCTTTAATGAATGTCATTGGAATTTTGATGAGAATTGCATTAGACATGTAGATTACTTTGGGGAGTATCGACATTTTTACTATGTTGATTCTACCAATCCATGAGCATGGGAGATCTCTCCACTTTCTATAGTCCTCCTCAATCTCTTTCTTCAGAAGTGTATAGTTTTCCTTGTAGAGGTCTTTCACATCTTTTGTTAGGTTTACACCTAGGTATTTGATTTTTTTGAGGCTATTGTAAATGGAATTGTTTTCATACATTCTTTTTCAGTTTGCTCATTGTTAGTGTATAGAAATGCTAATGATTTTTCTATGTTGATTTTATATCCTGCTACTTTGCTATAGCTATTGATGATGTCTAGAAGCTTCTGAGTAGAGTTTTTTGGGTCTTTAAGGTATAGGATCATGTCGTCTGCAAATAGGGATATTTTGACAGTTTCTTTACCTATTTGTATTCCTTTTATTCCTTCTTCTTGCCTAATTGCTCTGGCTAGGAATTCCAGTACTATGTTGAATAGGAGTGGAGATAGTGGGCATCCTTGTCTGGTTCCTGATTTTAGAGGGAATGGTTTTAATTTTTCTCCGTTAAGTATAATGCTGGCTGTAGGTTTGTCATATATAGCTTTTATAATGTTGAGGAACTTTCCTTCTATTCCTAGTTTTCTTAGAGCTTTTATCATGAAATGATGTTGGATCTTATCAAAGGCTTTTTCTGCATCTATTGAGATGATCAAGTGGTTTTTGTCTTTGCTTCTGTTAATGTGGTTTATTACGTTTATTGATCTTCGTATGTTGAACCACCCCTGCATCCCTGGGATGAAGCCTACCTGGTCGTGGTGGATAATCTTTTTGATGTGTTGCTGAATTCGATTTGCCATTATTTTGTTGAGGATTTTTGCATCAATGTTCATTAAGGAGATTGGCCTATAGTTCTCCTTTTTGGAGGTGTCTTTGCCTGGTTTTGGGATAAGTGTAATACTGGCTTCATAAAATGTGTTTGGCAGTTTTCCTTCCCTTTCTATTTCATGGAACAGTTTAAGGAGGGTTGGTATCAGTTCTTCTTTAAAGGTCTGATAGAATTCAGCAGAGAATCCATCAGGTCCTGGACTTTTCTTTTTGGGGAGACTCTTGATTGCTGCTTCAATTTCATTTTGTGTTATAGGTCTATTCAGGTGATTAATTTCCTCTTGGTTCAGTTTTGGATGATCATATGTATCTAGAAATCTGTCCATTTCTTTTAGATTTTCAAATTTATTTGAATATAGGTTCTCAAAGTAGTCTCTGATGATTTCCTGGACTTCCATGGTGTTTGTTGTTATCTCCCCTTTTGCATTCCTGATTCTACTAATTTGGGTTTTTTCTCTCCTCATTTTAGTCAGGTTTGCCAGGGGTCTATCGATCTTGTTTATTTTTTCAAAGAACCAACTTTTTGTTTCATTAATTCTTTGTATGGTTTTTTTGGTTTCTATTTCGTTGATTTCAGCTCTTATTTTTATTATTTCTCTCCTTCTATTTGTTTTGGGATTTGCTTGTTCTTGTTTTTCTAGGAGTTTGAGATGTATCATTAGGTCATTGATTTGGGATCTTTCAATCTTTTTAATATATGCACTCATGGCTATAAACTTTCCTCTCAAGACTGCCTTAGCTGTGTCCCATAGGTTCCGGTAGGTTGTGTTTTCATTTTCATTGACTTCTAGGAACTTTTTAATTTCCTCTTTTATTGCATCGATGATCCATTCTTCATTAAGTAATGAGTTACTTAGTTTCCAGCTGTTTGCATGCTTTTTGTCTTTACTTTTGTTGTTGAGTTCTACTTTTACTGCATTGTGGTCAGATAGTATGCATGGTATTATTTCTATTTTCTTATATTTGCTGAGGCTTGCTTTGTGCCCTAGGATATGATCTATTTTGGAGAAGGTTCCATGGGCTGCTGAGAAGAATGTATATTGTGTAGAGGTTGGATGAAATGTTCTGTAGACATCTACTAGGTCCACTTGATCTATTGCATATTTTAGATCTTGGATTTCTTTATTGAGTTTTTGTTTGGATGACCTATCTATTGATGATAATGGAGTGTTAAAGTCTCCCACAACCACTGTGTTGGCGTTTATATATGCTTTTAGGTCTTTCAGGGTATGTTTGATGAAATTGGGTGCGTTGACATTGGGTGCGTACAGATTGATGATTATTATTTCCTTTTGGTCTATTTCCCCTTTTATTAGTATGGAATGTCCTTCTTTATCTCGTTTGATCAATGTAGGTTTGAAGTCTACTTTGTCAGAGATAAGTATTGCTACTCCTGCTTGTTTTCGGGGGCCATTGGCTTGGTAAATCTTCTTCCAGCCTTTCATCCTAAGCATATGCTTATTTCTGTCGGTGAGATGAGTCTCCTGTAAGCAACAAATTGTTGGAGCTTCTTTTTTAATCCATTTTGTCAAACGGTGTCTTTTGATGGGTGAATTAAGTCCATTAACATTAAGTGTTAGTACTGATAGGTATGTGGTGATTCCTGCCATTTAGTTTTCTTAGTTGTTTGAAGGTTTGATTGTGTGTACCTAACTTGATGTTACTCTCTACTGTCTTGCTTTTTCTTATCCTGTGGTTTGGTGCTGCCTGCCTTTTCATGGTTAAGTTGGGTGTCACTTTCTGTGTGCAGGATCCCTTGCAGAATCTTTTGTAATGGTGGCTTTGTGGTCACATATTGTTTTAGTTTCTGCTTATCATGGAAGACTTTTATTGCTCCATCTATTTTGAATGATAGCTTTGCTGGGTAGAGTATCCTGGGGTTGAAGTTATTTTCATTCAGTGCCCGGAAGATCTCACCCCACGCTCTTCTTGCTTTTAATGTTTCTGTTGAGAAGTCTGCTGTGATTTTGATGGGTTTACCTTTGTATGTTACTTGTTTTTTCTCTCTTGCAGCCTTCAATATTCTTTCCTTAGTTTCTGAACTTGTTGTTTTAATGATGATATGTCGTGGAGTAGTTCTATTTTGATCTGGTCTGTTTGGTGTCCTGGAGGCCTCTTGCATTTGTATGGGAATATCTTTCTCTAGATTTGGGAAATTTTCCGTTATTATTTTGTTGAATATATTACGCATTCCCTTCGCTTGCACCTCTTCTCCTTCTTCGATGCCCATGATTCTCAAGTTTGGTCTTTTGATGGAGTCGGTGAGTTCTTGCATTTTCTTTTCACAGGTCTTGAGTTGTTTAATTAATAGTTCTTCAGTTTTTCCTTTAATTACCATTTCATCTTCAAGTTCTGAGATTCTGTCTTCTGTTTGTTCTATTCTGCTGGATTGGCCTTCCGTTTTGTTTTGCAGTTCTGTTTCGTTCTTTTTTCTGAGGTTTTCCATATCCTGGCTGTTTTCTTCTTTATTGTTGTCTATTTTTGTCCTGAGTTCATTTATCCATTTATTCATTGTGTTCTCTCTTTCACTTTGGTGTTTATACAGTGCTTCTATGGTTTCCTTTATTTCTTCTTTTGCTTTTTCAAATTCTCTATTTTTATTGTCATGGAATTTCTTGAGTGTCTCCTGTACATTTTGGTTGACCCTATCCAGTATCATCTCTATAAAATTCTCATTGAGTACTTGTAGTATGTCTTCTTTTAAATTATTCTTGTAGGCTTCATTGGGTCCTTTGGCATAGTTTATCTTCATTTTGTTGGAGTCTGGCTCTGAGTTTCTGTTCTCTTCATTCCCCTCTGGTTCCTGTACTAATTTTTTGCTGTGGGGAAACTGGTTTCCTTGTTTTTTCTGTCTTCCTGTCATTGTCCTTGGTGTTGTTACTGTCCCTGTACTGTGTGTAATTAAGTATTTTCTAGCTTGTAATAATAATAATGGTAATATTGAGAATGGAAGAGTGAGCTGAGATGGAAAGCAAGAAGTTAAAGAAAAGGGGAAAACAAATATACAGACAAGAGGGAGAAAGCAGAACAAGGTAACAGACAAGAGAGTTTCAAAGGTATAAACAGGGAGTGTTAGTGTACTAATCGACAGTAAGCTGAACAGACAATAGAGAGACAGAGAGAGGATTGAAAATCAAAGATAAAAAAATTAAAAATAAGTATATGAAAGTAATATCTATTTATAAAAATGAATTAAAATAAAATGGAAAATAGAAAATTAAAAAAAAAACAAAAAAAAACAAAAAACTTCCAAGTTTATATGCAATGCAATTTCAATCTTAATAATTTGGATGTCCATCTCAATCTCCAGTCCTGGAGTTGGTGCCTCAGATGTTGTTCTGTAGTTGTCTCATCAAAGGGGATGCATAAAGTAGAACAAAACTACACTCACACACACACAGAAGAGGAAAAAAAAAAAAAAAAGCCCCACCAAGTGTCCCCAGTTCAAATGCAATACAGTTTCAGTAAGTTTTTCGGCTTGCAGGTGTAATTCGGTTGTTCTCTCATCAAAGGTAGGGAGAAAAAGAAAAAAAAGCGTCTGGAGGCAGTTCTGAGAGTGGTATCTGCAACTGTGGCTTGCCTGCCTGCTGCTCTCAGCCTGTAGCTGGAGGCGTTATTTATGCAGATCTCTGGGGTGAGCTAGCGCTCACCTGGTCCCACAGGCTTTGTTTGCTCAGAGTTCTCCTGTGCGGTGGCCTCTGGCACAGGCTTTTCCCTTTCCAAGCACTGGGAAAGGCGACACTGCCCCGCGTTGTCAGGCCTGCGTGTTTATTTACAGTTCACGTGGGAAGTGGGTCTTCCCTCCTCTCACAAGCATCCCTGCTCCTGGTTGCTGGCGCGCCCCGCTCCCGCCAGAGCCTCTCCGGCCCGCCCGGCTCGTTTATTTACAGTCCCGGGAAGGATTCCCTTCCCCCAATCTTCAGCGCTCAGGGCGCCCCACCCTCTTTCCAGCGTGTCTTAACTGTTCTTATTGCTTAGTACTCAGTTTCTCTTTTTTTCCCGGGTGGAGGTCAGTCTGTCCAGGGGGCTATGCTGCTCTGGCCCAGGCTTGTCTGTGGGGGAACCGCGGTACCGCGAAGCTCACCTGGTCCGCGTCTTCCCAAGCCGTATGGGCGCCGGCCACTGGCGGCCCCGGGGGCCTCCCGGTTCTCCGTTTAACGTGAAGTGGAGATTCTCTGCGCCGGCTGGAGATGTGGAGGAGTCAAAGTTATGCCTTTTCTCGGTGATTATGCCTGCAAAGTGTGTCTCCAGCGTCTCTCCAAGATTTCACTATAGGAGGCTCGCTTTCTGCTTCCTCCCTCTAGCCGCCATCTTGGAATTTGCGGCATCTTTCTTTCTTTAAGACACAAAGTCAGGCCCTGTAAGCCTGAAGATGAAATGACTAAAAAGTATGCACTTATTCATCTGCCTTGGGCTTTATGGAGGCCCAGAAATACAAACACATAATCCCGGGATGCCCCATAAAACATAACTTAAGTGAAAAAGGAAGCAGAGGGAAGTCAGAAGGTGTGGTAGGTGGTGGATGGTAGCCACTGGGAGCCAAATGATCTGACAGAGACAGAGACTGTCCTGGGAGAGTCTGTGTGTGTGCCTGCGTGTCTCTCTGCCTGACTCTCCTAGGAAATGAGCACAGGACATTGGCCAAGCCCTTTCTCCAATATCTCAGAAGTCCATTCACAGCAAGTCCTTCTGCACCAGTAAAGCCCTAGAAAGAGGCCAGTTTCAACAGTGGCTTAATTGGATCTGTTTTCTGAAACAAAGAGAAACCTGAATAAGCCATGTGCTCTCAGTTCTGGAATGAACCCTCTAGACTTCACCTGCTCTTGGTTACTGACTTTTATTTGTCCTTAGAGAGCACTTCTGATGTGCTTGATGAACTTTGACCCAATCACCTTCTCCCATACCTCAGCTGGTTGCTATCCCCAGCCCTTATCCCCAGAGACTTGCTCTCCCGTCCCCACATGTGGTCACCTCACCAATACTCTTTCTCGTTCATAGATTTCATCATTTCAGGGGTTGGCACACTGCACAGCAGGCAAAGCGAGCCTGCCTAAGTAACATTTCCAGAATGCCAGAAGATTCTAGCCTTCACTCTAAGTGAGATTGATTTCTCGTGACATTTTCCAAAACAAATGACTCAAAAAATAATCCCATTGGGCTGGGAGTGTAGCTCAGTGGTAGACTGCTTACCAAGCAAGACCCTGGTTCAATCACCAACACCTCAAAAAAAAAAAAAAATCCCAGCATTCAGAGGGTGGAGGCAGGAAAATCACAAGTATTTTTCTAAAAAAAAAGCCAAAAGTAATAGTAACAGCAATAATACTGTTTTCAGGTCAATAGTCCAATTTTCAATTGTAAAGAGCTTTATATATATATAAATATATATATAAAGTGTGTGTGTATAGCTATATATGTGTATATATGTATATATAGCTATACACACACACACATAGGTGGGACTGGGGTCTGAATGCAAGGCTTTGAGCTTGCAAAGCAGGCACTCTACCAGTTGAGTCACACCTCCAACCCTAAAGAGCTTTAAAATTTTTTAAAAATTAATGTCCGCCGTTAGAAAAGCATCTCATCACCCTCACCATTTTCCTCCAGTTTTAAAGTTGCTGTAACAAAGACACAAGTGCTTAGTTTTGTCTTGCAGTTCTGTGGGGAGAAGTTTTATGCAGGTGTCACTGGGCTAAAACCATAAATCTGGTGGGAGCTATTCCATCTGGGGCTCCAGAGGAAGAACCATTCTCTCTCTGTTCCAGCCACGAGGACCTCTGTATTCCTTGAAGAGGCTTCATCCTCCTTCTTCACAGCCAACAGCAGCATTCAGGTCCTCACATCCACCCTTCTGACCTTGTCCTCTACCAACCTCTTCCCTTATAAGGATCCTTGTTGTCAGATTGGGACCCACCCAGATAATCCAGAATAACCTCATAAAGACAGTTAATTAACACCTTTATTCATTTTCAACCTTCCTTCCTCTTTCCATGTCAGGTAACATATTCACAGGTTCTGAAGACCCAAATGCAAACATCATTGAAGGAGGTGCATTATTCTGCTTGTCACACAGGTTCTTGTGGGAAAAATAAATAAAAGGCATCTCGATTGGAAAGGAAGAGATAAACTGCATTCATTCACAGAGACACAATATCCATGTAGAAAAATATAAGTTTACCATGGCAGTAGGATGCAAGTCCAATTGACAAAAATCCATCGTATTCCCATATATTCCAAGTACCGTGAAGGTGGGAAACTTTCTTCTTAGTAGAAATACAATGAAAAACTGGAAAGCTAGTTTTTAAAATCCCATCTACAATAACATCAAAGAAAATGAAATAAGCTGGGTGCCAGTAGCTCATCCGTCTAATCCCAGCTACTCAGGAAGACAGAGTGAAGCCAGCCAGGAAAAATAGTTCACAAGACCCTATGTCTGAAAAAAACCCATCACCAAAAAGGTGCTCAAGTGGTACAATGCCTGGCTAGCAATGGTGAAGGCTTGAATTTAAACCCCAGAGCTGCCAAAAAAAAAAAAAAAAGAATGTGAAATAGTCAGTAATAAGTTAAATAAAAGATGCACAAACTTATAAAACAATTCCAAGGAAGATTAAAGAAACACCAAGTGAGTGGAGAGTTATATACCATGTTCATGAACCAGTGTTGTTATGCCTACCTTCCCAAAGGGACTTAGAGATCTGGTGCAATCCTACACAAAATCTCAGGAAGGTTTTTGGTTTGGGGTTTAGAAATTGAAGGCTGAAAAGACCTAGAACAATTTCATCTGTGGCCAACACAATCTGGAAAAGGAGAAGGAGGCCTGAGGACTCACACCACTGATCTGAGACTTGCTAAACAGTAATGTCATCAAGACATTCTGGTCTGAGAGTCCAGGGAACAGCATCTAGGTCAATGGATCAGAATGGTGAGTTCATAAGTACAACCAGCCTTATAATGTCAATTAACTTTTGATGAAGATGCCAAAGAGATCCCATCAGAAAATGACAAGCTGCTCAATAAATGATGCAAAAACAAATGAATAGCCACACAAAAACATAGCACTATAGAAGACCAACCTGAAATGGATCATAAATCTAAATGTAAATGAAAACTGTGAAACTTGTAAGAGAAAATCTTGGCCACTTGGGTTTAAATAAAGATTTCTCCAATTGGACCAAAAAAACCCATGAATTATAAATTAAATGACTCAATGCACTTCATCAAAATTAAAAAGCTTTGCTCTTCAAAAAGATAGTGTTAACCCACTGGGTGCCAGTGGCTCACGCCTGTAATCCTAGCTACTCAGGAGGCAGAGATCAGGAGGATGGTGGCTCAAAGCCAGCCTGGGTAAATAGTTCAAGAGACCCTATCTCAAAAATACCCAACACCAAAAACAGGGCTGGCAGAGTGGCTCAAGTGGTCAAGTGCCTGCCTGGCAAGTGTGAAACTCTGAGTTTAAATCCCAGCACCACCAAAAACATAAAAAAACATGGTGTTAACCCAAATGAAAACGCAAGCGATAGACTGTGAGAAAATATTAGCAAAATTTACAAAGGACTTCTATCCAGAATATATAAAGTACTGTTACAACTCAATAAGGAGGAGATAAAAGACCTAATTGCTTTAAATGATCAAAAGCTTTTATCAGACAGTCCATCAAAGAATATATCAGATGGCAAATAAACAGAAAAAAAAGATGATTCTACCATCCTGGGATATGCATATTAAAACCACAAATGAAAAGTAAGTACACATCCACCAGAATTAAAATGTTGGTGAAAGACAGGAAGAGGCTGAAACTCATATAGGTATAAAATGTTGCAGTCATTTCAACTGCTAGCTATTTACCCCAAAAATGAAAATATGTACCAACAGGAAAATTTGTATATGCATATTTATAGCAGTTTTACACAGATTATTTTAAAAGCTAAAAGCACTCCCAATGCCAGTAATGGTGAATGAGTAAATGAATTGCTATATACCCATTCATGGAATGTTATTCCACAAGAAAAAGGATCAAATTAGCGAGTCACCTAATGACCTGGATGAATCCTTAAAAACTCGTGCTTCTTTCTGGAAGAAAGCCAGACCATGGGATTCCACCAACAAGAAATTCTAAAGCAGGAAAAATAGTGAGGAAAGATGCCAGGGGGTTGGGGCGCTGCTGGTGGGGAAGGGGCTCTGATACAGAAGGTCTGAGGGAAGGACTGGGTGACGGAAACACCGTTACAAGACTGCCCATTTGTTAGAACTCTGCAGTGCTTCTTCAAATCATGGAATTTTATGGGGTATAAATCATACTCCAAGAAGACTGTCTCCCCAAATCAAAAGGAGAAAAGAAAGATTTTAAGGCATATTCCTAAATTGGGGCCACTAGCTGAAAGCTAAAAGGAAGACACTAGTTTGATGATTACATTCAACTTAAAAGGTTTTTAATAAAACTAATTACATGCTTTAGAAACCAAAAGAAAATTAGGGCACAGCACCATCTAGTGGCCAAAGTGCACACTTACCGCATCAATCTCGCTGACCACAGCCAAGCAAGAGTATGCCAGCACTACAGCCTTGACTTTGGAATTAAAAATGAAATAGGTACAGTGCGGGGCGGGGGGGATTTGTGGGAGGGGAGAGTGAATTAAGGAGATGAAGGTGAGGGAATATGGTTGACGAGCTTCGTATACATATACGACCTGAAATAAAACAATGAAACCTTTTGCAATCGCTTTAAGTGGGGCGGAGAGGGAGTTGGGGGGAGAGATGGTGGGGACCATCTAACCAATGCACTATGTAAGGCTATTGGGAACTGGCACAATGAATTGCCCTGTACAATGAATATATGCTAAAAAATGGGGGGAAAGGTTTTAATGTTATACATTAACATGAAAAGCTTCTACAAAATTTTCACTTAAATGCTGGACCTGAAGGCTCACGTCCGTAACCCCAACTCAGTCTGAACTACACTGAGAGATCCTTTCTCAAAAATAAAGACAAAGGGTGGAGATGTAGCTTGACAGTAAAGCCGTGTCCGACCTGTTTAAGGCCCTGGGTTCAAGCCTCTGAAACGCAAGTGAACAGAATGCTTCTTCTGTGACACATGGCTGAAACTTTGTATGGTTTTTGTTTTCCGTATTTAAGGGTATTTACTTGGCGGCAGGGCCATTGGGTCAGACAGCCTTTGAGTGAGCAGAATGAAAACCGGAAGATACAGTTAGCAGAGGTGGCAATGTTGGCTTTGGCCTGGGATGTCGTGACCTTGGGAGTACTTTGGAGGATTGACCTTCTGAATCCAGTCACTCCCCATGGGAAGTCTGCATTAGTTAGTAACAGTGGTTCAGAAGCAGCTTCATCTATCCAGAAACTGAGGACCAGAAATTCCCCTCACCAGGAAATTATCTAGATTCCAGATGAGACAAAAGATATTTGTCTTTAGGAGTGGCCATTAGAAGAATTTACACAAAAATACCAGCTTTCCTGAAGTTCCGAAAAAAGAAATCTCAGTCCAGAAAAAGCCTGTGGAAGCCTGCATGGTTGTGCACCCCTGTAATCTCAGCACCTGGAAGGCAGAGGCAAGAGGATCGAGAGTTCCAGGCCAGCCTGGGGTACACAGCAAGATCCTGCTCGAAGCAAACACATAAACAAAAATTATGTGGGAATCTAATTCCCCTGCAAAAGGTCCCTTCTAAATAAAATATCATGACTGGAATAATTATATTTAATCACCAGTGATTTTAAAAGACCTTTTTTATCAGTGTATATTAATTGTACGAAGGGGTTTCATTGTGATATTTCCATAATGCATTGAATGTATCTTGATCAAATTCCCCCCTCTGTTACTTTTCCTTGTCCTTCCTCCTCCTCTTCCTACTCTGCAGTGTTTGTGCATTTCGTTGTTCTGTTTTCATAATACAAGTACTGTACTTGGACCACATTCACCTCCCATCACCCTCTCCTTTCCTCCTCCCCTTCCACTGGGTCCCCCTAGACACCCCCCCTTTACATTCATGTCTTATTATCACTACTACTATGACTTTCCAGATCTGATTCTACATGAGATATTTGTCTTTCTGAGCTTGGCTCATCTCACTCGACATGACGCTCTCCATTTCCATCCATTTTCCCACAAATGACATAATTCTGTTCTCATAAAAGAAGACCTCTAAGGCTTGGTGGCCAGGGAGGATGTGAGTGAGGATCTCCCTTCACCTTCTCAGTGGTAATAAATAAAAATTTAAAACTCAAAATTTTTTCACTTAAGGCCCAAAAGTGACTTTATAACATTTAACACCTATAATTAATAAAAAATTGATCTAAGAAAGGGAGATCATTATTAATCTTTGAGCAACAATCAAAATCTACTTTAAAGATATTCTCATTTTATTAGAAACAAATTTAAAAAATACCTGTGGAGGACAGAAAGACAAAACAGATCCTACCTGGGGGTTGTTACTAGTGGGAGAAAGGAGGATATAAGGGAAGAGTGAAGGAGGGTGG